>NW_021319836.1:526956-536293 GCF_001605985.2 Dendrobium catenatum | reverse complement strand
CACATTTTTTTATATATATATATATATATATATATATATATATATATATATATATATATATTTCTTACATAATACAAACATGAGATATGATAAGACTATATGAATAAGATATTGTTCCTATTGATTGCCACAGGTTCTTATAGATATATAATTATTATTTCTGATTGATGCATTGGCTTTAGTTATAAGTATGGGTTACTTGTTGAGCTATGTGCTTATTATATGGTTTTTATATGTTTTCAGGCTAGGGTAAGGATCTTGTAGATTAAAATTGTTTTGAGCTGCGAGCTAGAGTTTCCTTTCATATCTGTTGGTATTTCTTTTGTTCTTTTGTAGTCATGATGTATTATTCATAACGATGGACTAGTTTATTTTATATGATAACTATTGTACATATATATTTTTAGGCATGTATCATTTGTAGATATTAAAGAATATAAATGCATTTATGTTTTCTGTTATTCATATAGGACTGTAACATCGGGTTAAATGCTTAAACGAATAGAAATGTGTAATTCTTCCAATTTAGATTTTGGGACTTGATATTTAAAATGACTACAAAAAGAAGATCATAATCAACGTTGATCTATTAAAATGACATAACATTGAGTTGAATACATTGTACCTGGTATCTGAAAAGTATATTATCTAGATCACTTTGAATGACGCGTCCCCTAAAAATTTGATGAACTAGTTGAATATTCTTGGTGTTCCTGGCTTGGGTTCCACTGAAGGAAGATAAAAACTTTTGAATTATTTTTCATGAAGTACTTGTTATTCTAAAGTACTAATAGATATTGTTTTTTGGGTCGGATATAAATTTAGGATGTATAAATAAATGATCCGTAATTTTCTTTGATGCCCTAGTTATGTTGACGAGGAATGCCACCAAGGCTGAAAATTGACCAAGTCGAATATTTGAAGGTAACATGTTTCTGTTCGTGGCATATTTCTAATCAAAATAGAAATATTACCATGACCAATTCGATTTGGATGAGTGGCATACTTAGAATTTTGAAGAACAATAGAGACATTTTTTTTTTAATGTGAAATCCTAACTGAAAAAGCGGACATAATAATTGTGCTCTTTCTAATACATTAAAGTAGATAATTGTGAAGAAAGAAGCTTGAAACCTATTTTTCAACTGTGATGTAGAAAATTTATGTACTTTCCTTTTCTTACTTTATTATTCGAGTTAGGCGGAAAAGTTAGCACTTTGTTGGCTAAAACTTTTTTTTTTTTGTTTGTTTGGGTGTGCGTTGCAAGGTGCACTGTGAGACTGTTACAGATGGCACCATCTCTGCTTCCTTGGAGCCATGGAAGTTTCAGGTGTCATATGACAAGTTAGTCATTGCTTTGGGGGCAGAGGCTTCAACCTTTGGCATTAATGGTGTGAAAGAACATGCGACCTTTCTTCGAGAAGTGCACCATGCGCAGGAGATCCGTAGAAAGCTGCTATTGAATCTGATGTTGTCTGATGTGCCTGGTGCGTTATCACAAAGATATGGCTTTTTTATGTGTTATACTGCAGTGCCCGGTTAATGTATTATTTTGTTCTGAAGCATTTAATGCTTGAGTTGCTCTTTCTGGATATTTATCTTTCCCCATTGGAGTGTGATGCAACTTTGAGTTTACCTGCTAGGAATTTCCTTATATAATTTTAAGAGAACTGTTAACATTTCCTTACATTTCATGGGATGATAAATAAATTGAACTAATATTATTAATTAATTTAAAAATATTGAAATTTTGTAAAGGTTAATGTGGTTAGTGAATGTGCCAGCTGATGGTAGATCTTTCAGACTTCCATTGATATTTAACTCTAATGACTATCAGGTTACCAGCTTTTTGAGCTAGTTGATTTATGTGAATTTTCTAAGGTATCAAACGGCGAATCCAGATGATCTCGGCAGTGGCGACGGCGAGTGCTCGATATTCTGGTTCGGTGGAGGATCGGGCCACCGCATTTTGCTTCTCTGCGCTGCAAGATATGAGTGAGGAGCCAAGAAAGTTGCAGTAACCAGAAATAGATTTACGGTCATTGGTGTCGCCGGCCCAATCGGAGTCGGTGTAGGAGTATAGAATGGGTTTGTCTCGGAAGATTGTAAGACCAAGATGAAGCGTGCCGTGAATGTATCGGAGAAGACGCTTGAGATCTTCAAAATGAGCGTTGGTCGGATTTTGCATGTGTTGACAGATCTTGTTGACGGAGTAAGCAATATCCGGTCGGGTGAGTGTGAGGTATTGAAGACATCCAACAATTTGACGATAAAATGTAGGATTAGAAAACGAGGTGGAAGAATGTATAGTAGCAGATTTGGAGTTTTGTAATTTAGGAGTGGAGACAGATTTGCAGTTTGACATACCTGCACGATCTAGGATCTGTTTGGCGAACTGGCTTTGTGTGAGATGCAGACCGTAGGAAGTTGATATCGCCTGAATGCCGAGAAACTGGGAGAGTGAGCCAAGGTCCATCATTGTGAACTTGGCTTTAAGGTTGTCGAGCAGACGCTTGAGAGCATTTTGATTATTACCAGTGAGCAAGATATCGTCCACATAAACCAGAAAGTACATTTGCACACCATTGCGATTGTATATTAATAAAGAGGGATCAGAATGGCTGAATGTGAACCCGAGGGAATGAAGATGACCGGAGAGAGTTGCAAACCATTCACGCGGCGATTGTTTGAGACCGTACAAGGCTTTGTTCAGTTTACAAATGTAATCGGGATGACGGCTGTCAATGAAGCCAATCGTTGCTTCATGTAAACAGTGTGACTGAGCGTACCGTGAAGAAACGCATTTGATACATCGAGCTGATGGAGCGGCCATTGATGATGCAGAGCGATGGCAATGAGAACTCGGACAATTGTCATTTTGGCTACTGGACTGAAAGTTTCAGCGTAGTCGAGTCCGTGCTCTTGATTAAAGCCCTGTGCTACAAGTCTGGCCTTATAGCGGGCGATCGATCCATCGGCGAGGTATTTAGTGCGAAACGTCTATCTACATCCAAGGACATTTTGAGTAGGATCAGGAGGTACCAAGTCCCATGTGTGTTGAGCCTGAAGGGCATTAAATTCTTGTAGCATTGCCTCATTCCAGTGCGGTGATCCAACAACTTCTTTGTAGGTGGATGGAGTTTGGTCAGAAGCAGAGTGCACAAGAGTGAAAATTTGCTTTGGTTTAGAGTGACCTGTTTTTGACCGGGTTTGCATTGTGTGGGTTGGTTTTAACACATTCGGGAAAGAGTTTGACTGAGGTAAGCGTTGAGGGAGTTGGGATGTGGAAATACTGGGAAGAATAGGAGAGCTTATATGTGTTGAATGTGGCGAGTGAGCAGTTGGAGTATTATTGATGGTAGGAGACATATGCTGAGGAGGATTGATATTAGATCTTGTGAGTTGAGATTGAGTGCACTGAGTTGGGACGAGCAGTAAGGGAGGAATAGGTGCTAAAGTGGGCTGAATGTTGGACCCGTTAGCAGGATTAGTGAGCTTGTAGGGAAAGGAAGCTTCATTAAAAATGACATGCCTGGAAATGTAAACATGACCAGTAACAGGATTTAGGCAACGATACCCTTTTTGCGAGGAGGCGTATCCGATGAAGACGCAAGGGATAGAGAGAGGGGACAGCTTGTTAGTATTATAAGGCCGAATCCACGGATAACACAGACATCCGAAGATTTTAAGATGGTTGTAGACCGGCTATTTCTGATGCAGAATTTGATATGGACTGTTGTGCTTGAGCGATCGAGACGGCAGTCTGTTTATGAGATATACCGAAGTGTTAAGGGCTTCCACCCAGAGGACTTTCGGAAGATTAGCTTCGATCAGCAAGCTTCACATAGTCTCAGTAATGTGTCTGTGTTTCCTTTATGCAACGCCTTTTTGAGCCGGCGTGTAGGGGCATGTGAACTGATGAAGAATCCCCAGGCGTTGGAATAGAGACCGAAACCTGTTATTGATAAATTCTCCGCCGCCGTCGGAACGAAAGATTTTAATGGAAGTATTAAACTGATTTTTAATCATGTTGTGAAAATCTACAAAAATACTAAACACGTCAGATTTATTTATAATAGGGAAGACCCAGCTAAATTTTGAGTGATCGTCAATGAAAGATACGTAATACTTATAACCTTGAGCGGACGGAACAGGGGAGGGGCCCCAAACGTCAGAGTGAACAAGATCAAAAATATGAGCAGTATTAGAATTAGATGATGTAAAGGGTAAACGATGGCTTTTAACCAAATTACAAGCATTACAGTGAAGTTTATTTGTATTTTTACAAAGTGCTGGAATGTATTTAGAAATAGCTTGTAATGTTTGCCATGCCGGGTGACCCAGACGTCGATGCCAGAGGTTCGGAACCGCTTGAGCTGAGAAAAGAGCGAGGTTAGGAGAAGAGGAGGACGATCGGATTGGGTAAAGTCCGTTAAGACAAGGGCCCTGAAGGAGTAGTTGACCTGTCTTCGAGTCCTGGATGTAAAAACCATTAGCAGAGAACTTGACAGTGCATTGATTGTCACTGGTTAGGCGATGAACAGAGATAAGATTAAACGAAAGATTCGGCACATGAAGAAGATGCTTTAGGGAAAGATTACCTGTTGGGGTGGGTAAAATACCTTTTCCGGAGTGTAGGATGGGAAGTTGATAGCCATTACCGAGTGTGATTTGTTGACTTCCCGTGTATGGTTTGCTGGACTGAAGGTTAGACGATTCAGATGTAAGATGGTTCGACGCTCCGCTGTCAAGAAACCAATCCGAGGAATTGTTGGCTTCAGATGGAGTGAACAATGCAGCCTTAGCAGGTTCGTCTTGATATGCTGGGTCATGACGATACCAGCATTTGAGCGCGGAATGTCCAGGTTTGGAGCAGATTTGACAGATTAGAGTAGTGGATGAAGATTTGTCAGTGCGAGGTCTGCCGCGGTTTGAAGATCGCCCGCGGCTTTGAGTTGTGCGACTACGACCACGCCCTCTGTATGTTGCGAGAGCAGTGGTAGGATCAGATAGATGAAGATTCTGGAGTGCGGTGGTAGTTTCTTGAGCAATGTTCAGTTCTTCGTTGCACATAAGTGTATAAAGATCGTCGAGGCTGAGAGGCTGCAGGTTGGTACGAATGGCGGTTTTGAACGCTTGGTACTGCGCGGGAAGACCGTTCAGGGTGTAAAAGATCACCTCCTCCGGATCAAGAGGAGATCCGGTAGCGGCGATAGCATCCACAATGGATTTGATAGCAAGAAGATATTGAGACATGGACTGATTTTTCATAGAGAGGTGATGTAGTTCGTTGCGTAGCTGGATTGTGCGGGAGCGCGTATTGGATTGCAGGCGGCGTATGATCGTATCCCAGATCTCGGCGCAATGATCCAAAGAGAGTACATAAGGAAGTATGCTCGGGAGATAACCGAATATAGAGTAGTGGCAAGGTTTTGATCAAGAAGATTCCAATTGTGGTAGGAGATCTCATTGTCGGAGGTGATGGTGGTGGAGGAGGGACAGACGTAGCTGTCGTCGAGAAAACCCATTTTCTTTGAAGAGTTTGAAGACTTGAGAACGCCAGATGGGAAAGTTCTCGGCGGTGAGTGTGAGAGAAATTAGACCTTAGATATGGCTCATCAAGAATTTGAGTTGTTATTTGTACTCGACAATGGTGCCGGAGTTTTGACGAGGTTCGTTTGTAGCGGCGGTTGAGGAGGATGAGGTTGCCATTGCAACCGATGAAAGGAGCAAGATCCGAAGAAAGAAACGAGGATCACAGGATGTTCCGCTCTGATACCATGAAAGCAGAGCTCTCGGAGACGAACAAGAAGGAAGAAAGGACAAGATTCAGAAGAAAGAAAGAATGATATTTACTATCTCAAAATAGATGTACAAAAGACCTATTTATAGACTAGACATTAGGACAGGTAAGTAAAATCCAATCACAATATAACACGTGTACAAGAGCATTTATACAAAATATATTAATATGTCTAATATATATCAGTTATTAAATAAATAATTAGTTTTTTTCAAGACATATAAGTAGTTTCATTGATAAATAAGTCTATGTTCTTGATTAATTTTGGTAAAACGTTGTTGTAGTCTTTCATACAAGTAAACCTGTATATATTTGTGTGAAACAACTTTTTCCCCCTAAAATAGCTTATGCTGGCACAAAGTATGTGCATGAAACACCATTGAATCCATTCAATCAGCATTATATTATCTTAATCTTATTTATTTTCCTCTCTCCCTTCCGCCAATCATGCCATCCCCTTTGGGGGTGGGGTCCAGCATTAAATCAGGAGCTTTAATGGGCAATTAAAAAGGGATTAGGAGGGAAATTTAAATTTGAAGGGCTTTTGGGTAGTTTACTCAATTAATTGTATGTTTAAGTATGTTGGGATGCTAGGGTTAGTTTTTTATCTCTAACTTTTGCTGAAATTAGGGTTCTTGTGTTCTTGAGCGGGTTCTAGCGGCTTCTAGAAATTTGGGAGAGACAGATCTTCCTCTCCAATAGAAGATTCATTGTATCTTGTTGTTTTTCTTCATCTACTATCAATCAAAAAGTTCAATTACGGGTTTTCTTCCAAAGTCCTTGCAATTTCTGCTTTTACCAATTGCTGAAACTAAATTTCAGCAAGGGAAATTCTGATTTTCTACAAACGTTTCCTAACAGGTTGTTTGTTCCGCAATTTAGCTAAATGATTTTGCAAAGTTGTTAAAATTTCACTCATTTCACGATATGTAAGTTACCCTGATTATTAACCTGCCGTTTATTGTCATGTTGACACAACCTAAAGCTTGTATTACAATTTGATGTAGGATGGTTCAAGGTTTCCTATTGCAAATAAAATGATGTTATATATGTAGTCATGTCGGAGGAGTCGAGAATGAGTGTGTTAATTCATATTTTTAAGAATAAAGGTGATGCACAAGATTGTGCGAATTATAGAGGAATTAAGTTAATGTGTCATACTTTAATACTATGGGAGCCAGTTATTGAGCGTAGGTTGTGGCGTGATACTAATGTGATGTGGAACGTACATGCAATGATGATTAGATTAAGGAATTTGCACGCTTAATATTTAGAGTACAATAATTATATCTTAATAGTGATTTCTAATGACAACATAAAACACAAAGAGCGGTGACATAAGCTTAGGCTAAATCACATGTGTAGGAGTTAAGATCGTAAAACAATCAATTAGTCTAACATTGCATACATGGAAAGTTTCAACAAGAAATCTCTAAACTAACAATGAGATTAATACTATGAAGGATCCCTCACACAACTCTATAATTTACTAGGCTTTAGCGAAGGATTAACACGATCTCAGCGAACCAATTAAATTCCACAATTGAAAGTAATGGGAAAAATAAAGAGTGAGGGAAAGAGTTCACCGAAGGTAGCCGTCGACGGATGGATTGGTTGACGTCCCACGATCATCCACGATTTGGTTGGGAGGTGTTCCTCAATTGACGATGCCAACGTGAAGATGATGCGTTCATTGTAGCTTAACACGGAGTCGTCGACGTCCAAATTGAAATCGAAAAATGGAGATCGGAGAATGTCGGGCCGGTCCAGAGAATCCTTTATGACCCATGATCAACATCCGGGTCGGCCATACATGTTGTCTAAGAGAGAAAGTGGAGAGTGAGAGGGGGAAGGATTGGGTAGGTTCAGCCAAGCAAAGGGGAAGAAGGGAAAATGACTAAATCTGAAAATAATTTCAGATCTAGTGAGTAATTAGAGAGTAAATTCCTTGAAATTTGAATTTGAAACGAGTGAGAATTAGGAAGGAAAGTGGGGATGTGATTGAATTAATTGGATCATTAATTTATGGGACATAATTAATTAGAGAGAGGAGGGGGAAGGGGTCGGCCAAGGAGAGGGGTTAGACATTAAAGAGGTGGGCCCAAACAATTAAGGGGATTGAATACTTAAATCTGAAATTAATTTTAGATTTAAGTTAATTGGGGGGTTTTCCTAAATTAAAGGAGGAGAATTTAAGAAGAGTTTTGAAATTCAAATATTTTGAATTTGAATTTAATTCTCATCCTAAATTAGTGCGGCTAAATTAAGAAAGCATTTATGGTGGATTCGAATTCAAAAGTTTGGAGGGAATTATGTGGTCGGTGGCTATTGTGGGGGAGAAAGATATGGCCGGTGGCTTTAGGTGGTGGAGCAAGGGGCCGGCGGGTGGAGGCTTCATGCCGGCGGCCAAGGGCTTGGGCTAGGTAACTTAGATCCACAAATTAAGCACTTTCCTAATATGGATTATGTCAATTTAGGAAAGAATTCAAATTTTGAATTTAAAATCAGATTTTGAGTTGGAACTCCCTCTTAATCTTCATGCTCAACTTTTGGAAAGAGGCAAGACAATCAATTTTGGATCCATGGGTGGTGAAGGCCGGCGGTTAGGGTTTGGGGTTTGGGTGGCGTTTGGCTAAGGAGGAAGGGGTGTGGGTTAAGTGGAAGGAATCTTGTTGAGGTTGACTGGTGGCTTGGGGACTTGAAGTGGCTGGCGGGTATTTGGGGAAGATGAGGTGGCCGAATGTAGGGGAAAGGAATAGACGATAAGAAAATATTACGAGTACTAACAGCGAGTCCCAGAATCCACCGGCGGCTGACGGGTGATGCGTGGCCATCTCCTAGGGTTTCTCCTCTCAAGAACTCACAAAGAGATCTAGAACAAGAAAAGCTGAAATTTTTATTCATATTCATCATTAAGTCAACATACAAGAGAACTAGCTTATAAATAGGCTTCATAAAAAGATATAATGACTAAAATGCTCTTCGGGCTACAACACCACATGACCACCCCTAGGGGTAAAATGGAAAAACAAAATATAAAATAAACTAGTCGTAGCTGCTGATCTCTGATGTCCTCATCATAATGTTTCTCAAAATCAATTTGGATTCAGGTCGGGTAGGTCTACTATGGAAGCCATACATTTATTGAGAGGTTTGATGGAGAAATAGAGATAGAATAAGGAAGACCTACAAATGATATTTATTGATTTAGAAAAAACGTATGATAAAGTTCCAAGAGAAGTGCTATGGAGAGTTCTTGAAAAGCTATGATGCACCGACACTTCTCCTCAAAGAGCCGTGCAGTGTCCGACACCATGTCCGACACGACACTCGTCCGACACTCCTCCGACACGTGTCGGACACGCCGAAAACGTGTCCGATTAAAAAAATATTAAAAACAAATTGGACACGCGTGTCCGACATGCGTATCTTAAATATTTTATAATTTTTAAAAATATAATTTCTTATATTTGGCGAGATTTAAACTAAATTTCTTATTTCATATCCACAACACCAAATCAACGTCTGCATTTA
>NW_021319836.1:481102-526856 GCF_001605985.2 Dendrobium catenatum | reverse complement strand
GCCACTGTTTAAAATTGCGCAATAAGATACGCGCCTTGAGGCGCGCCTCTGCGCAATTCCTGAAAAAAACGCCTCAAGGCATACGCAATAGGAGGCAGTGGTGAGGCGTACGCCTCATGGAAGCTGAGGCGCGCCTCTGTTGCGCAATTGCGCAATTTTAAGAGAGGCGTACGCCTCATCCCAAGGGCCCACCTACTTAAAATCTTCCATTAAATCTCCACACCCGATCGGCCTAAGCTCCATCCCGACATTTTCCGCCCGTTTGCTGCTCCAGGTCGCGACATCCAGAGCCCCCCGTCCGCTCGGCCAACCGTCCCGCCGCCTCTCCCGCCGGCGCCGCCTCTCTCCGGCGAAGTTGAAGTGTCCGGCCGCCTTGTAGGAGAAGTCCACAAAGGATTTTAGGTATTTTTTTTTACTTTTTGGTTAGATTTTTGAAATGAAAGAAATTTTAGGGTTTTAGATTTTTGGAATTTTTTTGTGTAATTTTCGATTCTTTCATTAGGGATCATGGTAAGAGGCAAGGAAAAGGGGTCTTCGTCATTGCGGAGGGACCCTTCTTGGAAGTATAGTGTACAAGTTGACATTGGCGGCGGCGAGAAGAGCTATGTCTATTTAAAGTGCAACTTTTGTGAGAAAGTTGTGAAGGGCGGAGTAACCCGCATGAAGGAGCACTTATCATGCTCTCACAAGAACGTAGCACCTTGTGCAAAAGTGCCGGACAATGTGAAGGAAGAAATATGTGCTTACATGAAGAAAACTACCACTGTCAAACACTTACAACAGCAGCAATTTGATGAAAGGGTCGACCAAGGTGCCTATTTTGGGAGCGAGAGTGGAAAGGGCTCCTCCTCCACTATACATAATAGAGGTGCACGGGGTCCTATGGATCAGTACATGACTACTGCAGGAGCAGATAGAGGAGAAGCAGAGATGATGCCTGCAGCTGGTACTAGAGAGGGTCGGCGACAGGTTTGCATGGACATTGGGAGGTTTTTTTTTGAAAATGCAATACCATTTAATGTTGCTACATCGCCTGCCTACTTCAGTATGATGCGGTCTGTAGGATTGTATGGAAGAGGGTTGAAAGCACCTTCTATGTATGAGTTGCGCACTTGGATTTTAAAAGAGGAGTTGCAGAACACCGAGCGAACCATTGGTGAGATTAAAAGGACATGGATTGAGACAGGTGTGACTATAATGTCAGATGGATGGTCTGACATGAAGAGTAGGAGTTTGATAAACATCCTTGTCAACAATCCCTATGGTACAGTGTTCTTAAGATCTGTTGAAGCTTCTGATGAGGTGAAGAATGCTACATTCATTTTCAATTTACTTGATGGAGTTATTGAGGAGATTGGAGAGCAGTTGGTTGTCCAGGTAGTGACTGATAATGCCAGTGCATACAAAGCAGCTGGTCAGATGTTGATGGAGAAGAGGACACACCTCTATTGGACACCTTGCGCAGCACATTGTATTGATCTCATATTGGAGGATCTTGGTGACTTACCTCAGCACAAGAGTGCTCTTGTTAGGGCGAAGAAGATTACAAAATTCATCTACAATCACTCTTGGGTCTTAAGCTTAATGAGAAAATTTTCAAAGAAAGAAATCATTCGACCTGCAACCACTAGGTATGTTCATATTTTTTACATTGTAAATCATTCCAACTGTATGTTCGTAGTTTTAACATTTGGGCACTGTGAATCTATAGGTTTGCCACCTCCTATTTGACACTGCAGAGCTTGATGGAGGTGAGGCAACCTTTGGAAGCCATGTTTACATCAACTGAATGGCTAAACTCTGCTTGGGGGAAGAAGAGTGAGGGAAAGGAGATAAGAAAGATAATTCTGAATGATAAATTTTGGGCTACTGTGACCTATGCCATTTTGAGCACGAGACCCTTAGTGCAAGTTCTACGCTTAGTGGATGCAGAGAAGAAACCAGCTATGGGTTTTATTTATAATGCTATGGATGAGGCCAAGGAGTTGATTGCACATAACTTGGGAGGAGAGGAGGCAAGTTATAGGGAGATTTGGGATATCGTTGATGCTCGGTGGGAGGTGCAGTTACACCGACATCTACATGCAGCTGCATATTATCTTAACCCTCAATTTCAATATTCAGAGAAAAAATCTTCAAATCCGGAAGTTAAGCTTGGTCTATATCACTGTATGGAAAGATTAATACCGGAGCAGGCAGATAGGGAGCTTGCAGATTTACAGCTTGTTCTGTTCCGGAATAAAGAGGGTTTTTTTGGTTTGAATGCAGCAAAAACTACCATTTCTAAACGGTCTCCAGGTATAATTAATTTGGTAAATGCAATACACTTTATTCAGTTCTGAATTTTGATTATATTTTCTTCTTGAAAACAGTTGAATGGTGGATCCAATTTGGTGATTCCACCCCTGAGCTACAGAGTTTTGCTGTGAGAGTGTTGGGCCTCACTTGTTCTTCTTCTGGGTGTGAGCGAAATTGGAGTACATATAGTCAAGTGCAAACAAAGAGAAGAAATCGACTATCTACACTCAGAATGAACTCCCTCGTATACATAATGCACAACAAGAGGTTAAGAGATAGGAGGTTGAGGAATAAGGGGTTGAAAGATGATGAGGACCCGTTGGTGTGTGATGATCTGTCGTCTGATAATGAGTGGTTCATAGATGATGAGGCAGATTTATCATTATCAGACTTACAGGTAGAAGATCTAAATGTGGATGTATTGAGGGGCGAAGCAGATCAAACGGGTACATCCACTAGTACCACACCACACACATCTACTAGCTCTGCAAGTAAAGGTATATGTTCTCTGCCAGTCTGCCTGATAATGAGTGGTTCATCCAATTAATATGCTAATAATCTTTTCTTTTAATGAACAGGGAAGAGAAAAGTGAGCCATGTTGAAGATGAAGATGACATGGCATTCATAGATACAATTGGAGAAGAAGATTCACTTGAAGACCCATTTAGTGATGGGATATGATTTCATTTTATATGTTTTTTGTATTTTGGGAGTTTTGATAAACTGATTTTTTTATATTTTGGGAGTTTTGTTAAACTGATATTTTGTGATTTTGTACTTTGGGACATAATTTTATTGCATCTACTTTCTTATTTTCCAATATTGCTATTATTTTCCTGCTAAAATCCTTAATTTTTCATTTACGCAATTCTGTGTTCGTGAGGCTTACGCCTCAGACCGCCTCGAGGCTTACGCCTCGCCTCACGGACGAAAACCGCCTCGAGGCGCAGTTACGCAATTTTAAACCTTGGTATACGTTTTAGATATCTTGGATCTATTGTTCAGAATGATGGTGAAATAGATGGGGATATTTATCAATATAATTCAAGTTGGATGGTTGAAGTGGAGGAATGCATCGGGCTTGTTGTGTGATAGAAAAGTACCCCTCAAACTTAAGGGAAAATTCTATAAGATGGTGGTGAGATCTGCAATGTTTTATGGTGTGCCAAATGTTGGCCATTAGAGAGAAGCATTATAATAAGTTAAGTGTTGCAGAGATGAGGATACTTAGGTGGATGAGTGGATTTACCCTTAGAGATAGGATACGAAATGAGCATATACGTGAAAAGGTTGGAGTAGCTCTAGTGGAAGACAATATTAGAAAGAGTCGCCTTAGATGGTTTGGTCACATAAAACGGTGGACTTCCGATGACCCGATTAGGAAAGTTGAGGTATTAGATTTGACTTTTGTTAAGAAAGGTAGAGGTAGACCTAAAAAGACTTGATTATAAAATATTTGAAATGATCTTTCTTTATAAGATTTAAATGGGAATTTGACTTTTAACAGGATACAATGGAGAAAAAGAATTCATGTAGCCGACCCCACGTAGTGGGACAAAGGCTTGATGTTGTTGTTGTTGATGTTGTGTATATGTAGTCATACAAGCGAATTTAAATGCAAACCGTAAAAATAAAAATTAGAGCCTAAATGTTAATTTAATGATCTAAATTTGAAGAAATTAGCAATAAAATGAACCACACAAAATCAGTGAGCAATTATAATTTAATAACCACAACTATAATTTCAGATCTACTAAATCTTAAATAGAATGCACTCGCAAACCACGTATGTAATCTAGGCCTTCTGTTGATACAAAGTGAGTACTCTCTTGGTGTTAGGTAGCGACACTTGTACTGTCTGTGACGGAGTCACACATTCAAGCTACACACATTAAATCTAAATGAAGAATTTTCATTCTATCAATGTTCTAAAATTATATGACTGAGAACATCTATTGATAGACTACCCATCTCTAAGTGAGTAGATTTGGTTGGTATAAGATTAAGCCTATCTGATTTAAGATAACTATCAAATTCACACTTTAAACCTTATCCAAAAATCAAGAATTCAAAACAACCACATAATATGTTTCCCCAATGGCACCTTATCCGAAAGCTAAGCCGCTGAAAACCCGTTACACCTTATTAGGAAATCAGGCATAAAAGCAACACAAATAAAAGAATAGGGCATATCGATAAACATAACGCACAATTAGCTTCAAAGCTACACTCAAGGAATAGAACCTACAGTTCGGCATCACCTACATTCTTGTTGAACAATTTTCAGATACAATGATATGCTAATCAGGTTTGCACACAGAAATATATGTGCTGACAATAATAACAGATCTAATAAAGTCATCCAGGTCTAGAAAGTTGTTAGACCGGTCCCTTATGGACCGGCTCACACGGCCTAGGCAGAACGGAGGCGGATGTTCAGTCTCTCCTGTACGTGTTGCTTAAGCCGCCAGGTCCAAGGAAGCTATTTAGGAGGATTTTTTAGGAAGTTGGGAGGGAAATTTCAAAGTAGGTGCTTTTTAGAGATTTCCTTGTGAATTGTATGCATTAAATAGTTTGTTTTCCTAGGGTCAGAGCATCTTGAATTTGGCTGAAATTTGATATCTCTTAGGTTTAGGTTTTTGGGCTCTAGCAGCATCTAGAGATTTGGGAGAGATAGATACTCCTCTATAGAGGATTAATTATATCGTGTTATTTTTCTTCCGTTAGTTTGATTATCACAATAAAATTTCCGTTTTTTCGGTTTTTCCTTTGGATTGATTGATCGTTCTCGCTATTTTCGTCACGATAGTTAGATTTTACTTGAAATCTTCAAGTATTTCCTAACAAAAGTATGTTACTGTCCTTTTTATTACAGAAATTCCCAATTTCAAGTGCATTGCTTAGACTAAATTGCTATCTAAGTTTGCTCAAGAAATTTGACATTTTTGATGGCATAGGAAGTAGCTGGTACTGATGATGGGTTTAATCCTCTGTAATATAGGCATATCGGAGGAAGAAAAGCGCAGGCTATTACATTGTGTTGTTATTGGAGGTGGTCCAACGGGAGTTGAGTTTAGTGGTGAACTAAGTGATTTCATTACTAGTGATGTTCATGAAAGATACACTCATGTTAAAGAATACATTCATGTGACCCTAATTGAGGTTTTCTCAATGCACGGTTTTGAATTTTAGTATTTATTTTTTCAGCTTGCGTAACATGTGTTAGCTTGCTATGTAGGCAAATGAGATATTGTCATCTTTTGATGTCCGCTTGAGACAGTATGCCACGAAGCAATTAACTAAGGTACGTGACTCAATTCCTTGTGCCAAAGTATTCTGCTTTTCAGAGTTGATTGCTCTTTATTCCCAATACAGATATGTTTTTCTTAGTGAAATAATATTTCTTTCTTCCGGATTAAAGCCAAATATTACAGTTTGTTTATCTTTCTTTAGTTTATGTCAGAAGATTTATATATTTTAGATTTAAAGGAAAATTTCCTTTATGTTTGAGAGGAGTGGGGGAAGGGACATGTGTATTCCTATTACTTGCACGCTTGAATAAAAAGGACCTCGTTTTATTTTACATATTACTGTACATAGTAAGTAGGAATGCTAACTGAAATTAATTTCTGGAGGTAACATGATACTTTTGAGCATTACTTAGTGAAGAATTGTAAGAAGATTGTTATAATACTTTAGAAGAGTCTCAAAATGTATCATATATTAGTATGAAACTTGTGGTGGGTTGGGGAGAAACCGTTATTAATGTAAATAAATATATTTTGAAAATGAAAAAAAAAAAAAGCAACAACATTGATGCATATACTGAGTATGAAGAAATTCGAAGTGTTTTAGATGGACTTGTTAATGAAAATGAAGAGGAATCTGATCTTCAATGGGGTTATCTGGAAACTTTACAAAGCATGACATAGTCCATCTTTAAAGAGGTGTTTGAACTCCATTAGGTAAGTCATTAAGGAAGATGCAACTTGACCGTCAGGAATTGCAATTGGAAGGTAACCAAGGGTATCATAGTGATATCACATGATGGCAAAAAGTGACAGACCAAAATGGTCCCTTGACTTTTATGAAGAATCAAAATGATTTCCGACTTTGTGAAAGTTCCAATTTAGTTCATTGACTCTTTAAATAGGGGTATAAATGATCTCTACTTCTAAAGTAATGGATGTTGGAGTTAATGATGTTAATACAACAACAACAACATCAAGCCTTTATCCCATTATGTGGGGTCGGCTACATGAATCCTTTTTCTCCATTGCCGCCATTTTATGGTGTTAATTGTAGGGATTTTTGGAAAATCTTCTCTTATGAATTATTTAGTAAATATAAATGTCAATTAACTATATATTTTCTTGCGTACAACAAGTATGCTCGTATATAAGCGAGCATGGATTGAGATCAATGCATAATGCCAATAAGTTTTTTTTTTCAAATTCATTTGGAATTTTTTGTTTATTTTGGATCTATTTGAACGAAAAAAAAATAGTTTTAAATTTGTGCATTGATTTATTGAAATTTTAATTTTTGACAAAATAAAATATATATTCAGCTTATATAAATTTTTTTATAAAGAGATTTTTTTTCCTTATAAGAAATCATTTGAATATATATATATATATATATATATATATGAACAAAATAGAGTTTTGCCTTTCTAGTGTTGGCACCCATTACTCTCAAAAATAGCTTTTGAAAGTTTTGAAACTTCATGTTGCTGTTTGAGAAGTTAAAATATCTTAGCAAGAGTTCAACAACAACAACATCAAGCCTTTATGATGAGGATATCCACAAGAGATTTTACCGTACTTACCATCGGAGGAATCGTAGATCGACGGCTACGGTTCATAGTCTCTATTTATGATGTTTTAGTGAATTTCTTTTATTTACTTTTCAGTTTTCCACTTTTACCACTATGGGGGATTTGTTTCATGTTGTAGCCTGAGGGCATATGTGTCTTTTACATTTTTGTGCTTTTGGAGGCCTATTTATTAGGGCTTAGTCATTGTATTATTTCTAATGATGATGATGAATGAGAATTCCACTTTTCTTGCTTGATCTCTTAGTGAGTTCTTGAGAGGAGAAACCCTAGGTGAGGGTGAGAGCAATACCCGTCAACGTTGGAGGATCCAAGGTTCGCAGTTCTTCAAATTCTTCTCTCTTATACCTTTACAGTTTACACCAATCCCACCCAACCACCCGCCGGCCTCCCCTTCTCGTTGCCCAATCCCCTCCCTAAACCGAAACTCCCCATCCCACGCCGCCGACCTCCCTTGGCCGCCCCACCCGCGGGCCACCACCCACCTAGCCGCCGGCTTCCAAACCCCCATCTGCCCCTCTCCACAAGTCCAAATCGCCGGCCCCTCCCATTGCTCCCAAATTTGAAATTCAAATTTCAAACACCCATTATTCCCTTTCCTAAAATAGGTTTTAGTTAATTAGAAAAGCTTCCTAATTGGAATTCAATTAAATTCTTTTCTAAGGCTAGAATTTAAATTAGGAAACCTGCCTAATTTAAACAAATCTGAAATTAAATTCATATTTGTTTCAAATCTTTATTTTTTCCTTGGGGGCCATATATTTAATAAAATTAACCTCCCTCCTAGCTCTATATGGCCAGCCACCTCTCCCTAATCCTCTCTCCCTCCTAATTAATTCATAGCCTCCATTAAAGCCCCCTAATCTCTTCCTAAACCACTGCCCCTTACCCTTTGAGGAATAATTTGAAATTCAAATTATTTCCTCCCTTCCCACTTAGAAAAGCTTCCTACGGTTCTTACTAAAATCTTGCAATTCCATTTATTGTTTCACATCACTTTATCCCACTACGTGGTGTCAGCTACATGAATCATTTTTCTCCATTTTGTCTTATTAAGAGTCAAATTTTCATTTAAGTCTAATAACAAAATTTTATTTCTAATATTTTCTAATCAAACCTTTTTAGGTCTACCTCTACCTTTCTTAATATAGGCCAAATTTAATACATCTACTCTCTTCACTGAGTCATCAAAAGACCGATGTTTTATGTGATCAAACCATCTGAGGCGACTCTCTCTAATCTTATCTACCATTGGAGCTACTCCAACCTTTTCACGTATATGCTCGTTTCGCATTTCGTGTCTAAGATTAGTGAAGTCACACACCCACCTGAGCATCCTCATCTTTGCAACATTTAACTTAATTTTATGCTTCTCTTTTAATTGCCAACATTCTATGCCATAAAAATTAAAACATTACAGGTTTCACCACCATATTATAGAATTTTCTATTAAATTTTAGTGGTATTTTTCTATCACACAGCAAGCCAATTACATTCTTCTACTTCAACCATCCAACTTGAATTCTACTAATAATATCCCCATCTATTTTACCATCACTCTGGACAATAGACCCGAGATATCTAAAGCGTGTACTCTTATTAGTGACTTGATTGCCCAAAGCCAGAATACTCCCACTAGATTTAGTACTATTAAAATTACACTCCATATATTTGGTTTTAAAATCTTAACAAGAGTTCATTAAATAAAATTGAAAATCTTTCTATTTGAGACAACCACATGAAGTAGTTTTTTTGTTATTACGAAAAATGCCATTTAAACTAATCTTTGATCTCCTTCCCATTTTTTCTCAACAGCAACAACAACAATATCAAGCCTTTGTCCCACTATGTGGGGTCGGCTACATGAATCCTTTTTCGCCATTGTGCCCTGTTAAAATTCAAATTATCATTTAAATCTAATAAAGAAAGATCATTTCTAATATTTTCTATCCAAGTCTTTTTAGGTCTACCTCTACCTTTCTTAATATAAGTCAAATCTAATACATCATCTTTCCTAACTGGGTCATCAGAAGGCCTCCGTTTAATTGGACAAAACCATCTAAGGTGACTCTCTCTAATCTTATCTTCCATTGGAGCTACTCCAACCTTTTCACGTATATGCTCATTTTGTATTATGTCTCTAAGGGTAAAGCCGCTTATCCACCTAAGCATCCTCATCTCTGCAACGCTTAACTTGGTATTATCCTTCCAATTTTTTCTCATTACAATAAAATAAAATAAATCTTAAAATATTCCAGCTATGTAATGCTGCCCATAGTATTCAGATAAAAAGTTTGATGTGATAGATGAATATTTCATTTAATTTGTCTTTTTTCTTTTGGACCTATATGTCTAAAGAAGTAAGAAACCTTAATTACATTCATATAAGAAAAGATAAAATGAACTTGAAAGAAAGAAAAAACTTTAATGAATTTACCAAAAGGCTTGTATTAGAAGATCCTTGTGTGAAAGTTTGTGCTGTTGGTTTAGAGTGTGATTGTCTCTCCAATTGAATCAAATGTAATTTAAAAAAAAAAACATCATTTTGAAATAAAACAAATATAAATTAAGCATTTGTTGAAGTAAATAAATTATCTAATTATATAAGTCACCATTTCAACCATTATGGTATATATTTCCCTGATTTCTTGATCATATACATGTATCTCCTCATTATTTATCTTCACATTGTTATACTTTTTCTTACCAAAAATATTGCTGTTGTATCCACTCTGCTTATATTTACTGCAATAAAGCTTTGGCAGTAGCTATACTTGACTTTTTCTTTTCTGAGAATGTAATGAATATTGATTTGCTGGCCTCTTTCACATCTTTGGTAGTATGCTTAAGTTTATTATATCTTGGTGGCAATGATAGAATCCTGTCACTCTTCGGCTTCTCTTGAGCGTCATTTAAAGGCATGATGTTATACTTATTGCGTCTTGGAAAATTCACAGCGGTAAAGAGATACATAATTTAGCGTCCAAACTTTGTACGAAGATCCAACACATAAACATATAAGGTAGAGGGGTGCATCATTTATAAAAGACACCATAATTTTTACGTGCAAACCCCAGAAAAAGGGGAAAAATCATGGGCCTTGCCCAGTTTGAATGAATTCACTATTGCTTGTAGTCGATTACAACTGATGCTCTTCCTCAAGGGAATGTGTTGACTAAATGTAGCAAATTTACATCGTATATAGTACATTACGTAGTTGGAGAATGACACAATAGTTGTTCTCAAGATAATGTTATTCTATTTGTTTGGTTGGCATATCCATAATGGATGATGATGGTTTGAAGGATTGCATTCGGTAGGTAATGAAGGTTGGAAGGATTATAATCGTGCAATGATGGTCGAAGGGATTGTAGTCTGCGGGCGATGGAGGTCGGAAGGACCATAGCAGGTGATAGTGGTCGGAAGGATAATAGTTGTGTGACAGTGGTTAAAAGGACCATAGTCGGGCGACAGTGGTCGGAAAGATTATAGTCTGGCGATGCTGGGCGGAAGGATCATAGTAGTTTGGCGATGGTGGTCAGAAGGATCGTAGTTGGCAGGCAATGGTCGGAAGGGTCGTACTCGTGCGACGGTGTTTGGAAGGATCGTAGGCCGGCAATAGTGTTTGGAAGGATCGTAGGCGACAATAGTGTTTGGAAGGATTATAGCTGGGCGACAGTGGTCGAAAAGACCATAGTCGGCTGGCGAAGGTGATCGGAAGGGACCGTAGGCGGGTGATAGTGGTCGGAAGGACCGTATGCAGGCGAAAGTGGTCGGAAGGATCGTAGTTGGACGACGGTGGTTGGAAGGGTCATAGTCAGCGGGTGATGAAGGTCTGAAGAATCGTGGTTAGGCAATGGTGGCAGAAGGTCTGTAGTCGGGCAACAGTGGTCGGAAGGGCCGTAGTCTGGCGATGGTGGTTGTAAAGACCATAGTCGAGCGGTGATGGTTGGAAAAATCATAGTTGGTGGGCGACGGTGGTAAAAAAGATCGTAGTTGGCGGACCACAATGGTCAGAAGGACTGTATGCTGGCGAAAGTGGTCGGAAGGGCTATAGGTGGTAATAGTGGTCGGAAGGACCGTAGTCGAGTAATGGTGGTCAGAAGGACCATAGTCGGGTGATGGTGGTCGGAAGGATCATAGTCGAGAAATGGTGGTCAGAAGGACCGCCAATGATTGCCAGATGGAGTTTGATGGCAATGCTCGGGGGAGATCCAACACGGCGGCTCGGTGGCACGAATTTGACGGCGGTGGTGCCGAGGTGGAGCTTTAGAATTTTCTAAGCCCATGAACATTTTCTCTTTTTCCTCCCTTCTCTCATGTGAATAATAAGGGTCTATTTATAGTTTTTTGGGGTAGTGACATGGCTAGTAAATATGGAGAAGATTAAGGACATGTTGGGAGTGTTCCATCAGATGGCTGGTATTAGCTCCATTGATCATGGAATGTTTATCTAGCATTTAAGCGCCTTAGAGATGTCAGAATTGAGTGATCTTGGGCTTGTTGGATTCTTCTCATCGAGCTGCTCGATTCTGTTATAAGCATGTCATTTTTGGATATCAGTTTATCTTCCAATTGATGCTATGAAGCTTTTAAGTTGGCTTTGGTCTTTTGATTTGGGACCATTTGGGCTCAGATTGGATCAAATTTGGTGCCGTTGGGTTCATCTACTTAAGTTGTTCAATTTGACTGTATGTTTGCTGATATCAGAGTTCGGATGATCTTGAATTTAATTTTGGAAGCTTCTGACTCATATTTGCATCAAGAGTTGTGCCTGATCAAAGGGGGATTCTTGGTGACATATTACTACGCATAAATTATCATATAATTTTCTACAAAATAACACGAATGAACATAGTTTTCGTAGTCGCCTATTTTCATATGAACTACAACACAAACATAGTTAAATGATGTTCTAGTTAACTCCCACTTCTTACACTATACGACTTGGATGCCAAATGCACATTGTATTGGGCTCCATGCTTGATTTTTATTTTATAATTGGTGTCATCAGATTTATAACTTATTTACGACTCTGCATCATGCATATTCTAATTAAAAAAAAAAGAAATTAATCATCTAAACTTAAAAAAAAATCATCCACTCTCCACAATAGTTTGATGAAGACAATGAATTTAAGAACAACTTTAGCTCACAAAAAGTAAATGTCCACTCAAGAATATCACTGAAATTCATTCTCAAATAATATCCTACCGGTAAGGACGTGACATATATACTCTAATTGGTGGTTAGTGTCTTATATCTATCAATCTGCCTTCTAAAAATTTCGTGCGGAACTTAATCCGTTAAAACTCTCGCCGAATATATGCGGAGACACCGTGGCATCAATAAAGTAAAAATTTTGAAGCCCACGATGAGTTAAGTCCAACCACTTGATATTTAAATTTCAAGATATTTCTAAGCAATTCGTTGTGAAATCAAACTCAATATTCTCATGCGCTTAACACTAATTATTGACAAGTTATACATTTTCTGTTGTAGAAGATGATATTGCTTACTTTTGATGCTTTCTTGTCATAGATGGTTTCTGCTTATTGGGAAATTAGAATTAAAATAAAGTTTTCTCTTTCTTCTTTTTACCATTTTTTCCAAACACTTTTGTAGTCTGGGGTACGCCTGGTCCGTGGGGTTGTCAAAGATGTTCAGCCTGAAAACATAATTCTTAATGATGGCACTAAAGTTCCATATGGCCTCTTGGTGTGGTCAACTGGTGTAGGTCCTTCCCAGTTTACAAAGTCTTTGGAGTTGCCGAAGTCACCAGGTGGGAGGTATATTCTCCATCTTATAATGAAAATTAATTGCTGCTTTCTATTGTCGTTTACTCAATGCTGTTGCGTTGGAATCATTGTTTCATATTTTTTTAGTTATTATAACGTTAAAGATCTTGAGATTGTAGAATAATAATGTTTAGTTTACTATCACATATTACATGCAAGTATTAGCTCTTCCGCTTACGGACTTCGTTGTTATTGTCATATTTGTGAAGCTCTTACACAAGGGAGCTGAAATTTTTGCAGGATTGGCGTTGATGAATGGCTTCGGGTTCCTTCAATACAAGACACGTTTGCAATTGGCGACTGTAGCGGATTTCTTGAAAGTACTCAGAAAACTGTGTTACCAGCTTTAGCACAGGTTTGCTTGTGTTTTTTTATTGGTTAGTTTGATAACAGGTTATTGCTATTTCTCATAGTGGGTAGATAGGTCTCTTCATTAAAAAAACCCCAATTAGGTTCCCTGTGTCAACCATAATCAGCAAGTAGATCCTTCCATCTATAATCTATAATGACACAAAATGGCATTTTTAATCTTTCAAACCGACTAATTAGGTCCTTGAACTGTGCTAAGAAGAATCTGCCATTAGGTTCATCCTTCTTCCTTTTTCTCTTACACAAATATTTTTTTCATTTTGTGGTAATTGTGACATTGACGTGTTGGTTAAATAATCAAGATAGACATAATTATGAAATTACAAATAAAAGCAATTTTTGTTTTTTTTTTATTATTTTTTTATTTTTTATTTTTACAAATAAAAGCAATTAAATATATGTTAGAAATATAATGTCTCATCATCTTTTTCATCATCATCAACTTTATCCTAACTATTTCAACTCATCTTTATGAATTCTCATTTTCCATTCATTCTTATGGAGTATTGCGGAATGTGTTAAAAATTCGTTATTTACAAAGCATATCCAATAATTCTTATCTATGTTAACTTAGGTCTACACCTTCTCCTCCTTAATCCTCTAGCATTAATTTTATCTATTCATACCATGGGACATTGTATGTACTAATCAATTAAGCTTATTTAAAATTACCTCATCTTCAATATATTGTCACTCTAGCCATTTCTTTGATATAGTTACTTTCATTCAAGAACAAGGTGGTTTAATAAAGTATTTTCCTATCTTAGTTGGATCACATTAAGGATCAACTTTAAGCCCATATTTTCTTTTTGCTTTAGTCATGGATGTTCTTACTAGGCATTTGCAAGAGGATGTAACTTGATGTATGCTTTTGTTGATGATATTCTTCTTGTTGATAAGACTTGAGAGGGAGTTGATGAAAAACTAGAATTATGTAGGTCAACCTTAGAGTATTAAGATTTTCATTTTTAGTAGATCTAAAACCGAATATATAGAGTGTAATTTTAGTAGTAATAGATTTTGGAGTGGGATTGTCATATTGGTGATTAAGTTATTAAAAAAAGTGCACATTGTGGATATCTTTGATCTATTGTTGAAAGTAATAGTGAAATAGATGAGGATATTTGTAGTAGAATTCTAGTTGGATGGCTAATGTGGAGGAATGCATCGTGCCTTTTCTATGATAGAAAATTCCCTTCAAACTGAAGGAAAAAATTTATAAGTTGGTGATTAGACCTGCAATGTTTGATGGCGCAAAATGTTGACCATTAAAAGAGAAACATAAAACTAAGTTCCATTTTGCAAATATGAGAATGCCCAGGTGAATGAGTGGCTTCACTTTTAGAGTCAGAACACGAAATGAGTTTATATGTGAAAAAGCTAGAGCAGCTCCAGTGGAATATAAGATTATAAAGAGTCAACTTAGATGGTTTGGTCGCATAAAACATCAGTCTTTTAATAACCTTGTTAGGAGAGTAAATATATGTATTATACCTGATCTATGTTAAGAAATGTAGGAGTACATCTAAAAAGATTTGGTTAGAAAGTATTAAAAGGACTTTTTTTATAGATTTAAATGAGAATTTGGTTCTTAATAGGATATAATGAATAAAAAAAATTCATGGAGTTGTGGGATAAAGGCTTGTTGTTATTGTTGTTGATGATAATGATGATGATACTATTATATTGTGATGTCTATCATGCTCAATTTGGATATCGACTTTTACCACCCAATATCTTTTTTATAAAAAGGAATTCTATTATTGCCAATTGATTTGTTGTTATTTACTAATAGCTAGGCACCTATAAATTAAATTAAATTTAGAAGATTAATTTTTTATTTAAAAAACGAGTATTATATACTATATAGTATATCCATTATAAGAATATCTTACAAGATAATTAAAAAGGAATGAGTGAATATAACAGTGTATGCTAAGGTCAGATAAGTTATTTTTCTAAAAAAATTCAAAGCTTCTTTTAACAAAATGAGTTCTATAAAAGAATGAATATTTAGCTTTTTAATAACCTCAGATTTTAGCTTGCATAAAGCCATACATTTTCATGCAACAAGTAACCATCCCCTCACCAAATGCCCAAAAAATGGTTCTGCTGCCTAAAGAAGTTTATAGCTTTTCGTTCTCTTCAGAGTTTCTTATCGAAACATCATAGCATCCAATCTTTCGAATGCTCTGTCAATATAGGTAGCAGAGAGGCAAGGGAAATACCTAGCACGCCTACTGAACCAAATCGGCAAAGCAGGTGGCGGATATGCAAACCAAGCCAAAAATATAGATTTGGGTGATCAGTTTGTATACAAACACCTCGGAAGCATGGCAACCGTTGGGAGGTATAAAGCTCTGGTTGACCTTCGGCAAAGCAAGGTTAGTACTGTTTGGCGAAATTAGTTAAAAAAATACTCGATTTTTTTTATCTATAAAAATAAAAGAGGTTAAGGCTTCGTTTGTAACGACTTTCTTATTGCTTCTTAAAGCAATTTCTTAGTACAAAAATAAAAAAATTTTGTAGTAAGAAGCTGTTTTAAGAAGCAATAAAAAAACTGTCCCAAACGAAGCATAAATCTGCCATTGAAGAAATTTGCTTATTAATGGCAGATTTATAGATATCTTCAGATCAACAACAGATTTCTATAAATCTTCAGGTCAACTGAAGTTTTCTAAAAATCCACCCATAACCTGAAGATTTCAGAAAAAAAATTGCTGAATGGGTAGATTTCACAGCATGCAATACTTGAGAAATTTGATTTGATATGGTTCCTTTGTTCATCTCCTGCGGACTCTATTTTTTATCTACGTCAATTTGCACTCTCAGTCCTAATATTGGTGAGATTTTCTCCGTAAATATCCTATAGTTCATCTATAATATTCAAGTCTCTAAAACCTAATATAACTTAGGGATATGCTCATAATCTTCATAATATGAATAGCCATTTCACGAGAATAAATCTTGCTTCCATAATATATGTACTTTTTGGTTTAATTGAACTTTTAAAATTAATCAGTTAATTTTTCTTTTGCTTGAGAAGGCTTAATAATTAGAGAGAGATTTATTTCACTTGAATGGCTAAATTAATTAAAGTATCTTTATTGAATGCTTTGAGTATGAGTGTTTGAACTTTAAACATCGATTCTTCTCCAAATATTTACATTTCATCCAAAATGAATGCCTCTTTAATCATCTTAGATTTTTTTATGACGTATTGACATGGACAAGGTGATGCATACACTGTACAGCATGAGCATGGGATAGGTTAATTAAAGTATTATTTTTTTATGACGTATTGACAGGTGATGCAAACACTGTACAGCATGAGCATGGGATAGTTTATTGAGAAACTAAAAATATTACATAATATATATATATATATATATATATTTAAAATTTTTATTTATTTAAAATAAAAAAAAAGTTAAATTTCTTATTTTTCTATCCATAAAACTAAATCAATCACCAACACTCAATATCTCATTCATCGAATATTCTCATTTTCATTTTTTTTTTGGCGGATCGCGACTTTTGTTTTACAATGATGTTTGATGTCATCTCAACATCGATGTCTGATGTCGTTTAAACATTGACTTTTCAAAAGTCTGACACTGTCTTGACATTGATGCCCGACGCTAATAATTTCTACACCCACAGCTTGATAGCTCATATTTATCCGATGTCTTCTTAACATTGACGATCAACGCCCACTTCACATCGATGTTTCAACATTGTCGTCTCCTCTCTCAATGTCTAATATATGGCATCGATGTCCGACTCTTGACATCCTAATATTAATCATTTTATGCACAAATTTTAGTTAAATGATTTATTATTTCAAAATTATTTTTAATATTATATTTATTTAATCTTTATACACTATTTTTAAAATATAAAAATTATAATACATTGTCTAACTCCGTAACTCGTGTCCGTATCCTATATTTTTAATAATCAATATGTCAATGTCCTTGTCATGTCATATCCGTGTCACCATGTTCATATTTGTGCATCATAGTTTGTCACGAATGTTAAGTACGTGTTATTTATTTATTTATTATTTTAAATTGGACATGTCAGTATATAGCTTGTCGATTATAATGTTGGTTGTGTCATGTCTTGCATGTTTTGAATGCCGTATATTTTGATATTATAAAGTATATGCGTCATGAAAAACTTTATAAGAAAAAATAATAATCCGATGAATTTTAATGTTATGGGCATATATTGTGAAGATTTATGTTCTTTAAATAATCATTCATAACAATGGATGAGGATGTCGAGGATATCCCAAGTTATATTATGATTTTGAAAGCTGATTTTATTCATGAACTATCCGAAGTCATTTTTATAAAAGACATCCCACCTAGCTTACACTAAAGGAAATCTTATCAGTAGGATTGAGGGCATTATTGCTGTGTATAAAAGCACTTATATCAGCTATAGCTTCTGAAGCTTTATGAATCTCCTCATCAATGGCATATTTCTCTAAAATCTGTAGTTGAAGCGTATAGATCTCTATTGCTGTTGAGCAAATTTCTAGAAATCTGCTTCTTTTTATAGAGGTTCTCTTTAATAAGATTAAAAAGAAAGGGAGCCTCTTTTTAAAGTTTCACCTAACTTCTCGCATGCCATCATCTTTACCTTTATAGCATGGAATCTAATGAGTGAGTTCACTTTTGGTCATGCTAATCTTGTTCGTAATTTTATAAATCCTCATTCTTTCCTGCTTTTTGTTGCACTATTTCGTAGTTTTTGTTTTTGTTTTCATATTATCTTATTTATCTATCTTATTAATGCATCTTTTCTACAATTATTTTTTTCAATGTGCATTTTCCCATCCTTCTAGTACTATCCTCTTACAATATTTTTCCGTTGGCTTCGTTTGAAACAGCTTTCGTACTTATTTTTTTAGCAGCTTTTTAGTATAAAAATTTTGAGTCAAGAATTTCTTATATTAGAAAGCAACTTTAGAAAGCAGTAATAAAGCTGTCTAAAACGAAGCCTCAATTCAGATTAATTATACTGTGCGGACACCGGAGGCAAATCAGAGCACGCCACATCACTTCCTTGCTGTGTACCAGATGACGTGACGCGCTCTAATTCGCCTCCGAACACAGGGTTACGTCTGGTGTCTGCACAGAGTAGTTTCTCGTCATTTTGACCATCAAAAGCATGTTAGTTAGTTCTTAGAAATAATCATACGAACAACAATTTGATTTTTGTGATAAAATGTTGTGTGACAACTTGTTCCAGGAGGCCAAGGGCTTGTCACTTGCAGGTTTTGTAAGCTGGTTTATTTGGAGGTCTGCATACTTAACTCGAGTTGTGAGTTGGAGGAATAGGTTCTATGTGGCCATAAACTGGCTTACAACCTTAATATTTGGTCGTGATATAAGCCGAATCTAAGGGATTATATGTATTATTTGTTCTTTCACTGCTGAAATAAACTATCTTATGTATGAGTTGTTTATCATCGTCTTGTTATTGAATGATCAATCAAGGAGAAAAGTGTTGAACTTTATGTGTTTGTTCTTGTGATTTTGTTTTTGATAATCTGTTAATTTAGAAAGTTTTATGATCCTTAAGGAAAGCTAATCTTTTTTAATATAGTCTTATAGTATGGAAGCTGAAGGCAATGTCCAAAGTACATAAAATCTTGCATTTTCTAAATTAATATAGCCTTATAGTATGGAATGTTACTATGATTAAAGGAATTGCAAGCAAATAATGAATTTAAATTTTTTTTATTTTTTTTTATTAAATTTATTTAATTCAAATAGCAACGAATATTGCTATCAGGTGAGAACCCAAAAAAAAAAAAAAAATTTCAGGTCTTTTTTTGAAAAATACAATAATTTATATGAATTAAAGCACGTTTTTCATGTTGATATAAGAATTTAGGTCTAAATATTTAATTTTTATTACATATAAAATTCTGATGCATCATTATGAAATTCTTTAATCGAGCATAATTTTGATGCAAATATAATAAAAAAAGAATTTATTTGGTGATTATCTGTATTTCTATTTCGGCAAATTTATTAAAATTATTCTGATTGAGATTAAACTTAAAATTAAATATTTAAAATATAATTAGAAACCTAATAACACTTTTATAAGCATACTTACATATTGATTATTTCAATTTAGCCAATAAAAATATTTTTGAAGATCATTAAATTAAAGTATAAATGGTTCTAACCAAATAAAAATATTTTTGAAGATCATTAATTCAAAGTACAAATGGTTTTTTTACCCCAAATTGAAAATATTTTTTAGGATCTTAAATTCAATTATCATTAAATACTTTTATAAGATTTAATGTATACTTTAAGATGACAAATTTGACAGTGTCAACCATTTGTTAACTAATCAACAACGTCTCTATTAGTTAATATGATAATAAGGTTGAGCATTGCGTGCAGTTATAAAAAGTCTAGAGAAAGTAAATAAAAATAAAAAAATAAAAAAATAAAAAAAAAGTCTAGAGAAAGCAGTATTTTTTACTGTTGGATGACTCGCACGTTTCCCTAATACTTATCTAATTTTTATTAGAATAAACTTAAAATTTTAAGATGTAAAATTATAGTGACACATAAAAATATATATAACTTAGATATTTTAGATAAATTTAAATATAAGTAAGAAGAATCTAACAAGTCTAAAATTATCTAATTCTGCATCATTAATACACTTAAATATTAAACAAACTGTTTATGATTGAGGAGAAAACTCGAGTTGTTTGATGGAGTGCTTTAGATTTTATTTATATTGGCAGGGTATGTAACTATAGACATTTATAAATAGGCATCCACTCTTTAATGGGAGCTTAGATGTTGGCTTTAGACTCAGGAGAGCAAAGAGATATACATAATTTAGGAGCTCCACCCCGACCACCACTATCGGATTACCACTATACCACTATCAGACTAATACTATTGGATCACCGCCCGACTATTGTCATCATACTGCGACATGATCATTATCGTCAAACAATTGAAATCTGGCCAACATCACCCTACTACAATCATTTGACATCAATTTTCCGACTATGTTCCTACAAACCAATTTTCCTGACCTTTGTCATCTAACCATAGTGGCCGGTTTATGTTATGTCGTCCATCGTCACTCTGTTTATGGTCATTCGATATTCTGCTCGACTATGGCGCTTTGACAACTGCCACTTGACTATGATCCTCAGACTAACATCCCCTGATTATAGTTTCCTGACAACATTTGCCCGATTACTCCATTGTCGCCTAGCTAAGCTTCTTTGAGCATAGTTGATTGATTACGGTCCCCCAACCACCGTCGTCCAACAAAACTCTTTCGACCACCGTCGCTCAACTATGATCTCACGACTATTGTTGATCAACAAATGCCTTTGAACACCATCTTTCGACTATGATCATTCGACCGTCATTGCCCGACTAAAGACTTCTAATCACCATCGCCTAACTACGATCTATTGACCACCATCACTCGAATATGATCATCTAACCACTGTCACCCGACAATAGTATTTTAAATAGCAACCAAAATTTCATATAACTACTTTTTTTAATGTTTTCTCATTATTTTTCAAAAATTTCTGTGATGGAAGCTACTTTTTACAATCATAGTAGCTAAACTATGTTCTTTATAGTAACTTCACAATAAAATTTATAAACTATTGTAGCAATACCAAACAAATCATAAGACTTTTTTTTGGGACAATTTAAGATATTTATTTTTTAACTTTTCTTAAGTTTCTTTCTTTCAAAATTTTTTTTTTTTTCAAAAACCGCCTTTTAAAAGTAAAATTTTAAAATAGCCATAAAAAATTGGCTTACAAGTTACAAACATATTATTTTTTCTAATTTTTTTTTTTTTCACATAACAAGTTGAAAAGTTATTCCAAACAAAACCTAATTTAGCTCAATTCATGAATAAAATATGTTGAATAATGCTAAACTCCCAAAATAAAATCTCATATTAATGCTTCATCATTTGGAATGAATTTTTTACTGCTTCTTAAAACAGATTTATAGTACAAATTTTTAATTTCTGTATTAAAAAATTATTTTAAGAAACAATAAAAAAGTCGTCCCAAATGAAGCCTATTCGTTTGGGACGGCTTTTTTATTGCTTTCTAAAACGGAGTTTTAGTACAAAAATAAAAAATTTTGTACTAAAACTTCGTTTTAAAAAGCAGTAAAAAATCTGTCCCAAACGAAGCCTAAATCTTAAAACTTAGGATTTTGTGCACACATCAATACTACCTGCAAGGCTGCAACTGATTCTTTCTGATTTTGCATAAGGCCAAATAGGCATTCAGACCAGCTTCGATATATATACATATATGAATTTATCCGTGCAAATAGCCTTACTCAATCATGTATGATAATATTATTCTGGTGTGTTTTATAAAACTATTGCTAAAATTCTTGCTTTAAGAAAGAATGATGTTATGCCCTTGATTATTCATTATAATCAATCTGATTTCATAAAGAAAAGGATATCTACTGACAGTATTATTCTGGCTATGGAATTGTTGAGAGGGTTTAACTGTCAGAATAAAGAGAAATTCTTATGTTCCAATTTGGATATTCATAAAGTGTTTGATTCTGTTTCTAGGGATTTTCTTTTTAATAGGATGGCTCAAAAAGGTTTTCCTCCTATTTTTATTTCTTGGGTTAAAGAGTGCATTAAAGATATTCATTCTCTATTATCCTTAATGGTGCTTTTAATGGTTTCTTTGGTTCTTCTTAGGATGTCCTCTTTTCTCATATCTTTTTTGTATTGTTATGGATGCGTTTTCGAATCTTCTTGAGGATCAGTCTAATATGGTAAATTTTGAAGGTATTATGGCTGGTGATAATTCCATATCTCATTTATTATATGTAGATGATGTTCTAATTTTTGATAAAGCTTCTATTAGGAATGCTGATAAGTTAAATGAGATTCTTGATTATTTCTATAACTTTTCTGGGCTTTTGATCAATCAAGGTAAAAGTTCCATTATTTTTTCTAAAAATTGTGGTTTGACTCAAGATATTAGTCATATGCTGGGAATCCCTATTTCCCAAAATTCTTTGAAATATTTAGGTCTTCCTATTTCTTGTAAAAGGCTTTTAATTTCTAATTTTCAACCTCTAATGAATAAAATTATGGATATGCTTGCCGGTTGGAAAACTAGAATTTTATCTTTTACTGGTAGAGTGCAATATATTAATTTTACTATTTCTAATATTATTTCATATTGGATTAGAGGGCTTTCTTTACCTAAAATATGCTTCAATTTTTTTTAAAAAAGCTTGTTCTAATTTTCTTTTTTATGGTCAGATTAATGTTAGAAGGATCCATATGATTACATGGAAGGATGTTTGCAAGCCTAAGAAAGCGGGTGGGCTTGGGATTTCTAATCTGGTTGCTTTAAGGCTTGCATTTAACTGTTCTCATTTGGAGGATTGTTAATGATATGAGCCTGCTTGCGATTTGGGTTAAATATAAGTATATCTTTTGTTGGAAGCCTTGCTCTCATAAAGATTCTAAATATTGGAAAGAACTATGGGGTATTGCTAGAGATATTAAAGATAATATCTCTTTTAATTTGGTAGAATCCAGTAAGTTATCTCTTTTTTGGGATCCGTGGATTAAAGGAAATGCTATGCAGGATATTCTTTCTTCTCATGAGGCTTCTATTTTACATAACAAGAAGGCGGGTAATTGGATTGATAATGGTATTTGGGTTATTTCCAGTTATATTCCAGATAATATTACTCAGGAAATTTTGAAAATTTTGATTCTTAATCAGGTCTCTTCTTCGATCTCTTGGGATATGTTTAAGTTGCCTGTTTTTAAGAATCTTTATTCTTTTTTCTTTATTAATATTAATAAGATGGATTGGTTTAATTATGTTTGGCACAAATATTATGCTTTAAGATTCTCTTGTTTTGCTTGGATGACTATGTTGAATGGGTTAAAAATGATAGATCTTTTTATTAAGAGGAATATTATAGTGTTTAGTAACTGTATTATGTGTAATAGTGGGATTGATAGTCATAGACATTTATTTTTTGAATGTGACTTTTCCTTTCAGATTATTTCTAAGTTTGTGCCTAATATTAATTTCTTTATGTTTAGACCAAATTTAATTCAAACTTTTGAATTTATTTGAATTTCGAAGTGGAATACAGATGACAAAAGTCTTTATTTTCTTTATACTTGATGTACTTTTTATTTTATTTGGAAAGAGAGAAATTGTAGAAAAATGGATAATAAATTTAGCTCGTAGGATTCCATCTATAATCGGATCAGGTTTTCGGTTCAAGCTAAAGTTTTTAATTGGATCTCTTTGCCCAAAATTCAACACAGGATTAACTAGATGTGGTGGTTTGAGTATTTTTTGGACTATGATGTTTGGGCATTTTCATATTTTTTCTTTTGAACAGCTAGTTTAGCAACTAGTTTTTGCTGGAAGGTTAATCTAGTAACCATTAAGATGGATGATTTTTTTAAAAATATGATTATCTTCCCTTTTGCTGAGTCCGGGATCTTATGGCCCTTTATTTTGTTATGTGAATAAATATATATTTTCGTATGATAAATAATACTAGTTTTAAATGCTATGCATGTAAATCATCTTTTCTTCTATTACAAAAACCAAATGAGCCCTAAAATTCAATTAAATATGATATGTAAGAAAATGGTCTTTGAAAGGAAAACAATCATTGTAAACTCTCTAAGGCAATCTCCAACCAAACTTCATACCACCGTATGTCGTTCGCCATTTGCCGCATTTAAACTCCAAATCTCACACCAAAATTTGGTAGGTAAATAGTGCGACACTAATATTGACGTCGGACTGTTCACCTATACCAAAAATTTGGTTGCCGAAGACGATTGCGAAAGAGAAGAAAGCGAGCAAAATAGGAGAGAGATTGTTACCTTCGTAGGAAGCGCCCAAAAGAAGAAAAAAATACAATTCGATTGGAGATGAATTACGTGAAAAATAAAATTTTCAGTTTGAGATGCCCTAAGCATACTCTTCAAATGCAAATGAATGAAATTTTCTTTTGCATTTGTACCCTCCATCACCATTCTCATCCGCAACCTCATCATAGCCATCCAATTTAAATCGTAAGGTCAGTGGCGCCACCATGCTATCCGACAATGATATTGATATGCTGCTATCTGAGTGATCAAAGCTGTCCGACATAGGGGAAATATGATATTGAACGGCTCTCACCTTCTTGAATCTCCCAGGGTGACGAGAAGAGAGTCGGCTTGTGCCGCGACGGAGCTCCACTCACCGGAGTCGCCAAGCACCCACCATGGCCTCTTCTTCTCACTCATCTCATACTCCAGACGTTTTATGGCCCTCGTCGCGCTTTGCTTCGCAGTTGAGACCCATGTCAAACACCTTGCGTGTACTTTTCCGGAGCCCGGCGAGGAAGTGGGAAGAGGGAGTCGGCGGTTGTGGTGGTGGTGGAACGGCGTTGGAAATGGTGGCAACGACAATGGTTGAGGTGGTGACCGGAGAGTTTGGCATCAAGGAAGATTAGAGGATATCATGATAATGATCGGGTCTTGTGCGTGCGGAGTCCGGATCCGGAGGGCGTCCGGACTGCAATCATGTGATGTCATGTGAAAATTTTTTCTCCTTTTTATCTCCAAGATACGTAAGAGTCCGGATTAAAAGCTATATCAAGACTCCATCAAATGGTAAATTAGTATGTTCGGTATTCGGATTCGTCCAGACATCAATTCAGACGCGCCACGTCACTCAAATATACTAACTCTCAGTGTGATGTGGCGCGTCTAGATTGGATGTCCGGACGTCCGGTGACCGGACGTAATAATTCGCCTCGTCAAATTGAAAAAATTATTGCGTGCATATGAATGTCAATTCAGACTTTTCACTAATATATAATATATAGGATGATATGGTGTGTCTGAATTGACCTTTAAATACATCCGAATTCTACACGTAATAATCTCTCATCAAATTGAGGTTTGGTATAATCTCTCATCAAATTGAGGTTTGGTTTGGAAGTTGAGCTTTAAATAAAGGTGAGTACTAATAATGTATGATTAAACATCTCACCTTGGTAAGTTGATGGGGGAGTTTTGACTATCAATATTGACTAATACTGTAGACTTAAATAGCCTTAGAAGGTGCAACATTTTCATTTATAATATTGATAAAAAAAGTATAAGCTTTATAAGATATATGCATGATTTCTATTTATTTCAAATTTTTAGAAGGCATAAGCCTGAAAAGATACATGATTTATATTTATCTAAAAATCTTAAATGATACAAGCCTTATAAGGCCAAAGGATAGCTCATTTCATCTAAAGTTCAATGAGGATATTCATTCAAAATCCCTGAAAAGTACATGGGGGCCGGTGGCAGCGGGTGTTTGTTGTTAGCTGGTTCATAGCGGCGGCAGCGGACAACAATAGCATTGAATTTTCAGTGTATTTGAAACTCGCCCAAATCGGAGGAGTTCCAAATATACTAAAAATGAACTAGATGATAAATTTTAAATACATCAAAATATTATATTATATTTATTTTATTTCAAATCAATATGAATATTTTTAAATAGCCGCTAAAAAAAATCTGGAGGGCTTAATTCCTGTGGAGGCTGCATGTTTTCATAATTGATTGAGATGCTATCAATCATCTCTCTCAATTAAAGACATTAATTAGATATGCGAAGCTATGAAAGTAAATAACTTTCGGCGGTTGAACAAATCTTAGCATATTTTCCTCTGCAGCTTTGTTTATTATTATTTATCATTTTTTTTCCTTTAATGTTAATGCGTTTTGCTGCTGATATACTGATTTTAATGTAATATAATATTCAAAATTAACGTATGATCATATGCCTGTTAGTACTTAGCACATTAGAGTAATTGAGCTTCGTTTGGGAGGACTTTATTAGTATTTTTTAAGCAGTATTTTATAACAAAATTTTTAATTTTTGTACTTGATATATCATCAAAAAATTATCTTGATTGGGCACAAATCTCGAAGCAAAAATTAAGTTAGAAACTTCAAAAATTAAATAGGAGATCATTTGAACTCTGATTTCAACAAACTTACAATCAAACAGAACGTCTCTAAAATACAAACCCAACGACACTAAATTCGACTCAATCCGAGCTAAAATGAGTCTAAATCAAAGACCTAGAGTGAATTTGGATTACCAAACGGATTCCAAACATGAGATGCTTATAGTCGAATTGAGCGCCTCGACCAGACGAATCCAACGAGCCCAAAATCGTCAAATTCTCATATCATTAAGACATTCAAATCTCAAATAAACACACCATGATCAACATCAGCCGTCCAGTCAAATCACTCTCAACTTGCACCTGTTCTCCTCCTTATTTACTGGCCAAACAACTCTAAAAAAATTATAAATAGGCCCCTCATTCTTCATTAGGGAGAAGGAAAAAAGAGAAGTAAGAGCTCTCTTTTCACTAGACTCCTCCTCGACCACCTCCCGGCTATCGATCGACGCCAAATTTCTACCCGACACCGTACCTCCTCCAGTCGTTGGACCTCCTCTCGACACTAGACTTCTGCCCGTTGCCAGATTTCTACCCGACGCCGAACTTCCACATGTAGCCAGACTCCTGCCTTACGCCTGGCTTCTATCCATCGTAGGCCTTTCGTGAATTTCTATCTAACACCGGACTTCCGCCCGTCGATGGATTTCTACCTGACTCCAGACTTCTGTCCATCACCAAGGTTTTATCCGACACCAGACTTTCATCGTACTTCTACTCGACGCAAAATTTGCACTCGTCGTCGGATTTTTACGGCCTTGCGTCGGACTTCCACCTGTTACGGTACTTCCTTCGGACTTCTACCAACGTCGTACTTCCGCCCCATAGCCGGATTTCTGACCGCCAACTACAGTTGTCTTTAGTCCCTCTGACTTTCGTCGTCAGAAGATGATCCTTCCGACCTTCGTCACTCACCGATTATGTTCCTTCCGATCAAACAAATAAGTCAACAATTATTCTTTGTTTTCCAACCATATAATGTTCTCCATATAATGTACATCAAGCAAGACCTTCCCCTCAAGGAAGGTCCTCATTTTTAATCAATTGCAAATAATAGTAGATTCATTCAAACTGGGTCAATATAAAAATCTTGGTGCCTCTTATGAATGCTACAATATCTCTCTTATCTGATTGCGTGCTGGATCTTCGAACAACGCTAAGACATTAAACTTTATACTTCTCTATTGCCGCGAACATTCTAAGATGCAATAGTACTAGAAAATTGATTTAGGAAGCAGTAGGAAAGCCATCCCTAATGAAGCCTCAATCTATTATGCTAGACACTTCATGAAATTATAATGGTTTAGGCATCTTGAGGACAATTTTTTTATTGCTTTATAAAATAACTTTTTAGTACAATCCATGAAATTATGATGTCGTCAAATGAAGCATTGGGATATTTAGGGCTAGAGAAATATTACTTATACGCAACTCATCTTGATCTGTAGTATGGGAGCTTTTAGGGCTAGTAAAATATTACTTCTATGCAACTCATCTTGGTCTGTTGTTTGGAAACTTTAGAGCTAGTGAAATATTACTTATACGTAGCTCATCTTGATTTGTTGTTTGGAAGATTTGACTATAATCTAAGAGGTCTTGGGTTTGAGTATTGTGTATGTGATGTATATGTATTTGCCTTAATTGATCTAAATGTCTAAAAAAAAATACTTATAAAATACTTAGAATTAGAAAAATGCCTCGCCAGAAGCTCCCGCTATGGGTGTAAGTGAGCCAAGCCGGCTCGAACTCGACTCGTTAACGAGCTCGTGAGCCGAGCTTATCGAGCTTTGAGCTCGAGCCTACAATCGAGCTCGTATGAAAAACGAGCTCGAGTTCGAGCTCAACCCGACTCGAAAGCTTATCAAGCTACTCGATATAATTATTTATATATATAATAATACGCATCACATGCGTTGGTGCTTCTCAAACGAGGTCGATCTCAACTCTCAAGCTCGAGCTTTTCAAACGAGCGCTCGAGCTTGATATTTTCTGAACGAGTCGATCTCGAGCCCACTAATCTAGCTCGAGCTCGAGCTCATTAAGTATTAAACGAGTCAGGCTTGATAAGACAAATACTCGACTCGACTCCACTCGTTTACCCCCCTAGCTCCCGCTGCTAACCCGTCATTTCCACTTATAATGAAAACTTTGGATGCGTCGAATTTCGATGCATTTCAAAGCTGATCCAAATCAACCAAATGATCAAATTTTCCAATTGTTTCACCCTCTGCACGAATTGATAAACTTTGTTTTAAGCGATCTTCAATTAAATTTTATTTGGAATAATTTTTTGACTGTTTATATACTAAGAAAAGTAGTTAATAAAAAATAATATATCTTTGGCTGACAGTTTATTTAAGATTTCTTCTTTTTTAAAAAATATTTTAAAATTATAATTAAAAATATATTTTTTCAAAATGAAAAATATAAATACTCTAAGATTTTATTTGTAAAAATTTTATTATTTTTTAAAATAATTTTGAATACAAATTTTTTAAATCATAAGAAATCAATCTCAAACAAACCAAAATTAAATTGCACGATAGGTAGTTCATAAATTTATTTTTTGAAATATTATTTTAATTTAAAACCGAAAAACTCTTCTGCTTTTTTTAAAACTTTTGATTTTTGAACAAACTGGAAAAGTGGGCCCCACCACAAAGCAAAGCGAGAAAGCATCCTTCGAAGCGCTAACTTACCGTAGTAGAAAGGAAATAAAATTATTTCTCATTTTGGTGCCTTGAAAGTGCATACAGATGTCATGACGAAACGGTATCATGTGCTTTAAAATGTTATTGCTATAAAAAAAAATTTATAGAAAATAACTTTTGTTTTCCAAATAATAAAATAAAATAAAATGCATTTCATATCAAAATTATGAATAAATAAAAATTTGTCAAAGTTTTAAAAATAATAATTTTAATATTATTTATATAGACATTTATGTTAGGGGTGTCAATATTTGACCCGATCCAAAAACTTCGGGTTCGTGTTGACGTAGAAATCCAATATCAACACAATTTGATCTGTTACTAAGTAATTTAGGAGGGTTTTAAAAAATTGTTATGAAATAAGTAAATATTATTTTCAAAAAATAATAAATCAAGTTGTCCAAATTGAATTAAATTTGATTGATTTTCAAATGATTGAAGTAAATCTTATCTTAATTTAATTTAGATTTAAATTAATTGAATTGAATAAAAAAATTAGTTAAATATACTCGAAGTGAGTCTGGTTTGGGTTGACCCGAACCTACATTGGGTTCGATTTTGAAAAATCGACCCGTTAGAAAAAAAAGGGCCTGGTCATACAGTGCCGGTTCAGTTTCAGGTTGAACCTGAATCTCACTTGATTTTGACAACCCTAAATTTTGTTTTTATTTAGTTATTTTTATTATTTTTTACATCTGTAGTATAAAATAAAATATATAAAGACGGAATTATTTGGTTTTTTATTTCCTTGCAGGCTTGCACCATCCTATTTTTTAATTTTTAATGTTAAAGCTCTGTTCCAACGCCTCTATTCTCCCGCCTATATGCATCCGTGCCCCGTACTCCCACTTTCCTCTTTCCCTCTAAAAAGGAAAAATTTCCATTGCGGTTATAAGGACTCTCTCTCTCTCTTTCCCTTCTCCATATTCTTCTGCGAAAACAGAGCAGAGGCGCTCAGCTGGCCTTCGTTGTCGAGAGGTACCTAAAAAGATCTCTCTGTTTTTTTTTTCCTCTCATTGTGTTTCTTCTGAAAAGATTGGATCTTTTGCTGTTGCGATTTCTAGCTTGATTTTCCTTCGGTTTCATTCATTGTTTTATGAGTTGCATTTCTTCAAAGGTCTCTCTTTTTTTTTGGGAATTGCCTAGCTAGTCACATAAGGAGGAGAAGCAGGGTTACATGTAAGTGAGTGGTTCGTTACTCAAATTTTAGAACCATATTTATTATGAGAGTTTCCATAGTTGCGTGTTGTATTGCATCCCCTTCTTTCTATCTCGCCTCTCCATAGCCTTAGTTGAAGATGATTGTGCTTCTTCACCTTCGCCATAGTGAAAAACTTCGCCTCCCACTCTTCAATCTTTTCTTCTCCTCCTTTGTTGAAATTGAAGACTTATCCCCCTCTTTGATCTTGCTTTTCCACCTTGCGTCGAAGTTGAAGATGAAGAATCCCACATCTTCATAGAAGTTAAGCACCTAAGATCAATAGTAGGGTAAGGCTCTCTAACAAACACGAGAAATTATTACATCCAGTCAAAAACAGAACGGTCCGAATGTATACCGAGCAATACCGAGTGCTCAATACCGAGTTTTTGGTGATGTGGCACGTAGTTGTTGGCCTTGAAGGCGTTCAGTTGACCGGACGTAATAATTGCTCAAGTGAGTTCTAAATAGTCTAATTTATAACTATTATCCAGAAGCAGGCTTTAGCATCTTAAAAGTTTAGGTAGTCTAAAGGAAGAATGTTTTCTCGGCTTCTAATGCTCTAACACAACCTACTTTAATATTTCATCATACTTCATCCTATGATTTATTTAGTAGAGAATAGTAGAAATTATGTAATTCATACTAACAATCAATGATGAATAAAAATATGTTTATGATATGTCTGTGCTAATTTTTGCAAGGGAAATTTACATACATACCACTTTATATCATCCTATTTACATATCTAACACTCAAAAATTTAATATTACATACATACCATCCTATATTATTTTAATATCAAATATACCACTCATATTTCCTTCCTACCACTTATATATTTCATTTCTACCACTCATATTTTATATGAAATTGAACTATGGGTGGTATGTATGTAATATTAAAGTTAGGTGTTAAATATATAAATAGAGTAGTATAAAATGGTATGTATGTAAATCTCCCTTTTTGCAATTATGTCGTGTCGTGTATGTGTGCTTATGTCCCTGTTTGTGCTTCATAGTTCTTTGGACCCTATTTGGGGGGATTTATTATTCTGTACGGAGTCTTGAGGGCATTCGGAGACCAATAAAAATACGTCACGTCACCCCATTGCTCGGTACCAAGCTCAGTACCCCTCGATACCGCTGGGTGCCCGGCGCTTAACCGGACGGTTACCGTCCATTGTCCGCACAGAATAATAGCTCATATTGGTGGAAGGCTTATGAGATGAATTTTCTCACGTTACTTGCCTGTTCTGATTATCCTGAGTCAAAGAAAGCAGCTTAGGTTAAGAGCATTCATAAAATTTGTAATGTTGGTTATCCATGTTGTGATCCATGGAGAGGCCATCCAGCGGAAAAGGGTTTGAGAGAATTTGAAGAATTGAAAGAGGAGAAATAATGATCATCCACTATGAAAATGTTAGGTGACAAAATCTATTGGCAGAATCCTGAGTTAATTCATAAACTTTCAAGCAGGCACCTCCTGGTTTGAGGTAGGCTATTGTTGTAAGTGTTCAGCATTTCTCTAACCACATTTGCAAGGACAAATGAAGGATAAGGAGGGTTTGAGAGCCAGTAGGCCTTTGTATGGTATATTTGATTTTTTTGTCAATATTGATTCTCACATCTTCTTCCTCACACTCTGCAGATGGAACCACAGTGCTCGCAGCAATCTTCGATCACTGAAATTGGCGAAGCACCGCAAGTGGCTGAGCCAACCTCTGCAGACATCAAGACATGTGGAGGTTCTACCTGTGCTTTATCTAATTCAGTCAGGGAGTCAAAAGATGCAAAGGAGAGGTCAGCTTCTATAAGAAAGCTATTTATAGCAGTTCTTCTCTGCATGATCTTCATGTGCATAGAAGTTGTTGGAGGCATCAAAGCAAACAGCCTTGCAATTCTCACAGATGCAGCTCATCTCCTTTCCGATATCGCGGCTTTCGCCATTTCCTTGTTCTCCATTTGGGCAGCTGGATGGGAAGCAACTCCTCGTCAATCCTATGGATTTTACAGAATCGAAATTCTTGGTGCTTTGGTTTCCATCCAGCTTATATGGCTCCTAACTGGTATCATATTGTATGAGGCTGTAATGAGACTGATACATGGAACAAATTTAGTTCATGGCAAATTGATGTTCGCAGTTGCAGCCTTTGGCTTGTTTGTTAACATCATCATGGTCGTCTTGCTCGGCCATAATCATGACCATAGCCATAGCCATAGCCATAGCCATAGCCATGGCCATGGAGCTCACAGTGAACATCACAGCCACAGCATCGACATCAACATTACAGCTGAAAATGATGAGAGAAAATCGCAGCGACAGAAGAAGCAAAGCATTAATGTCCGAAGTGCCTATCTTCATGTGCTTGGCGACTCAATTCAGAGCATTGGGGTGATGGTTGGTGGCGTGATCATATGGTGCAAGCCGGAATGGAAGATGGTGGATCTGCTTTGCACACTATTGTTTTCATTGATTGTTCTGATCACCACGATCAACATGCTTCGTAACATACTGTCGGTGCTAATGGAAAGCACCCCGAGAGAGATCGACGCAACGAAGCTCGAGAAGGGAATGTGCGAAGTGGAGGGGGTGGTGGCGGTTCATGAGCTGCACATATGGGCTATCACCATTGGCAAAGTTTTGTTGGCTTGCCATGTTACAATCAAACCAGAAGCTAACTCTGAGGATGTTCTGGATCAGGTGATTGGGTATATCAGAAAGGAGTATAATATCAGTCATGTAACTATACAGGTTGAGAGGGAGAAGGCTCTTTAGTAGATAGAACAAGCAATTTCTGATAGCTTTTATGTATGGTTTGATTGTAAAGCCATTGATAGCAAAGTATGAGTAGAAAAAATTGAAGGTAGAGCTGGATATTTGTATGGAGACATTATATATTTAGATTTTAAAGAGTATTATTACACCTTACAGACCTTTTTTTTCTCAGTTATGTAGTTTAATTTTAGTGGTAATAGATCTGGTTGTGTGATTATGATATTGGGTGATCAAGTCTTTAAAAGAAGTGATGCTTTAGATATCTTGCGGTTAATGTTTAAAGCAATGGTGAAATAGAAGGAGATATTATTAGCAGAATTCAAGTTGGATGGTTGAAGTGGATAAATGTAATATTGGGTCTGTTTTGTGATAGAAAGTACCCCCTCAAAGCTAAGGGAAAATTTTATAAGTTGTTGAGATTTGCAATACTTTTTGATGCATAATGTTGACCATTAAAAGAAGCATAAAATTAAGTGTTGCAGAGATGAGGATGCTCGGGTGAATGAGTGATTTTACTGTTGGAGAAAATGGAAATTAGTATATACATGAAAAAGGTTGTAGTAGCTCTAGCGATAGATAAGATTAGAGAGTCATTTTAAATGGTTTGGTCACATAAACATGAGCTTTCCGATGATCCGATTAGGATAATAGATGTATTTGATACGGACTATTTTAAGAAAGACATATGGAGACTTAATAATGTTTGGTTAGAAAATATAAGAAATAATTTTTTCTTATTAAATTTAAATGATAAATTAACTCTTAATATGACATAATGGAGAAAAAAAGATTTATGTAGTTGATCTCTTGTAGTGGGATAGAGACTTATTGCAACTTGCATTTTTTTTGTTGATAAAACCCTAAATAAGGGTCTACGCATTAAATAAGTTGAAATCGCAATGTGAGAAGCTGAAAAACCTTACTAGGTTACAATAGATAGAATAAAAGCAAAAGCAGACCAAGCCCCAAAGAAGCAGCCAGAGAAGAAGCTTGGAAATCCTCAAAAATCTACAGAAAAATAGAGCATAAAAAATATCAAAATAAAACGTGAATGATACATCTAGCCACGAACAAGCCAGAAGAACAACAGAAGGAACAAAAGGGCTAATCAACAACCCAATAACCAAAAAGAAAAAAAAATAATATGCACCACCCCCACCACAACAATCAACCCACCAATAAAACAACAATTGCAAGCATTATGAGGAAGCTATAGATCTAGAAGCTTTGCCAATCGAGTATTTGAAATTTTGATCCCTCATTTTTTTTTTTAACTTTTCTTTTTCTTGCCAAAAGCAGCTGAAAAATAATTATTATTAACTGTAACAGCATTCAAATTGTTATCATCATAAAAATCCCCTCAACCATAATAATGGCATTTGACCGATCTTTGTTATCATGAGGCTTCCCCCCATCCAAATCAATAGGGGAAACAAGAATATTAATTATAGGTAACATATTAGAGACATTCAAACCATCTTGAGGAGAAGGAGAAGCATTAGTATGGACTGAAAGATTTCCCTGCCACCCCAAATCAACATCAATAGATAGCACTTTCCCATCACTTACACTTGCTCATTGCTCATTAGAATTCACATTAGGTGAAATAGCTAAATGATTACTTAAACTATTTGAAGCAAGAACAATTGCAGGTTTATCATCCATAGCATTAGTAATGCCCTTAGTAACCAAATTAACATTGGCATCAGATGGGTCGGCTACGTCACCAACATTAGTCAATATTGGATTCACAGCTATATTGTCAAGGTTTTCACAATTTTTAGAGGCACAATAGTAGAACACCCATTCGAACCAAAATCATTGGTAGTCATGTCACGAGCAATCACAAGGTGGTGTACATTCACGGTAGCATCATTTAAATGGGGGTGAAGACTACGACAATTCTCTTTTGAATGGCCCAGGGATTTGCAATACCGCAAAAAGGACCGGACTCCTTCATTTCAACTTATTGTATGTACCTGGATTTATTAGGACCAATCCACACGGACCACACCCTATCAGGGTAGTTTTTGGTGATATCAAGCTCAACTAGGACACGGACAACCAAAGTCCTTGAGCCAATGGAAGTACCATTATCGATTTTTAAGGGTTGGCCAAACAAACAACCCAATCCGCGAAGGATATCGGGAGAAAAAGGATGGGGTCATAGGTTAGGGGAAGAAACCCAGATCGGGATTACATAGGATTCCACATTAACATCGAAATAAGGTGATCACTTGAAAAGTTTCATATAGCAATTATTCACAAAATACGAACGCTGTGAAAAAATCTACTATAATCCTAATCATTAACCAATTTTATCAGCACATGCTTAGGATTCAAGACAGTAACAGAGAAATTGCCATTGAGTTTGAGGTTAAAGAAAAATCTATGAAATGAATCAAGTGTAGGTCTACGATTTGGAAATTTTCCAATAAAGCAAATTCTAATGGAGCCGCCAGAGCAATTATCTCCTCCTCCAAAATCCATAATGAAGGTAAACCATGATGGGTAGTGATTTTCAGTTCAGGAAAAGCCATTGGGGTAGAGGATTTGGATAAAGCATCTAAGAAAGATCATGATTTTGTTCGCCCATCCAAAAAACTTGGATCATTCAGCCGATTAACTGCCATCCCACCGTAGGAGCGGTCAAAGGGGGGAAATCAGGTGAAAGAATCCCAAAAGCCAGCCATAAATGTGAAGAGAAGATGTGTGGAAGAAGAGAAAAAACTTTTCTTAGCGTGATGACCGCATCGAGAGGCACAACGAGCAGAGCCGATGAAGCGATAGGACTCGAGGGAGGCGGCTAGGGCGAAGCTCTGAGTGAGCTGAAAATAATTCATCAATGATTGTTGTAACTTGCATTGTACAACAACAAATATATTATTATGATAAATTTGCATATTGGTTAAATTTTCAAGTGAAATTTTATTAAAAATATGACATGGGTAAAAAAGACATTCCCAATAAAAAATATATATATATACTTTTATTTTAATTTGATTGGACAAACATTCTACTATGTAAATAAAAAATCATCATCATAAAGTAGTTTATGTTTCAAGAAGGGTCGTGAAACATCAAAATTAAGTGGACGACCATCTCTCCAAATAGAAATTTTTATGAGATCATCTATGAATTATCAGAAGTCTTGATCAGGATTTTAGAATCTTTAATCCCAAGTTATTAATTTTGAAATCACTTAGGCATAAGAAGATCTGGAAAGAATGTGAAAGGGATAGCACTACATAAAATAGCTCATTTCTTACGGAAATAAATTCCTCACATATTCTGTCGGATTTTTCGGTGGATTAACGACGGACAATTTTTGATGAATTTTCCTACGAATTTCCGGCGGACTTTTTGATCGGCTTTCCAACAAAATTTTTGACGAAAATTAAATATTTCTAAAAAATGACTATAATAAATATTTATTTTATTAAATTAAGTTAAATAATTTAATAACTTATTGTCAAATAAAATTATTTATATTAACTATTATTAAATTAAATTAATTAAACTAATAATTAATAATTCATTGTTAAAATAAATTTATTAAATAACATTAAATTAATTAAATTTATGATTACTTTTTATATTTAATAACATATAATTTAAATATAATAAAAAATAGATGAAGCAATTTTGCCTTATCGGCGCGGTGGTTGGGAACTTGAGAGTGGGATGACCATGGTTTGAATCCCGTGGCAGACTATTTTGTGCCGGAATGACTTTTTCGAAGATTTTTTTATTTTGGCTAACATACGATTTTCCTGTAGTGTAGCACAAATATCTTAGCTAAATTTATCCAACTTAGACTTGTAATCATCCATGAATCATGATTTCCATTACATGAGCATGTTTTAGATAAATTTGTAGGCCTGTTCAGTTAAAATCGTGTCGCCAAATCTAGTTGAATTGTTGAGATAGTAAGTTACAGAAATTACCAAAATTTAAAATCTGTTATGCTTAGAACTTAAGGAAAAAAATCTTAAGATTTTTAGTCAGGCAATGGAGGGGTATATATATTTACAGTAGATATAAGTATTAATGACAGGAAAGATAAAAAAGTTTTTGTGTGTAGAAGTAAAGATTAGAGTTGGATCATCTCCTACGTACTATCATGATAAATTAATTTTTTGCCTTGATTTCAACATATATTAAATGATTTTAGAGACATCAAAGACAATACTAATTCTTGCATCACAAATATTGGAGTGTGCCTATACAACATATTCATGTGCCTATAAGGTATGTTTCGGTGGACAAATGTCATATGTTGGTGCATGCGAGCATGTTCTAGTGCTATAAGCATGAAATGAGTCATAAGGGGCCAAAAATTTTTTAGAGTCTATATGGAACCAGAGAAATCTGTTATGCTTAATTCTGCAATGAATTTCAGTTTATTCAATTGCTCAATATTATTATTTAAATTTTTGGATAACCGCCATGCTCTTATTTCTTTTGTCTAGCCCAACGCTTTATTATATTACATTTAAATATTCTAGAAAACATTTAATAAGAAAAGTGTTTAAAATTTTAGAACGGTGTTTGTGGCTTGTTGAGCTATTTTAGCTCATTATGGTTTTGCATTGTGTTTTCAAAGTCTGAGAAAGGGAAGGATCTTGTTGATTAGTAGTTTCAGAAATTGGATTTAAGTCTATAGGTATTTCTTTCATTTGGTTTTTGCATATATAGTCATTAAAAGTTTTATTATTCAAATTTTTAGCTTTTGTGTATAGTTATGTACTCCAATTGTGTATACATATTTTAATGATGAAATAAAAGAATTTTTATGGATGATTTTATTTCAATATTGTTGACCATTTTTTCACTCAAACCTTGGGTCAATGGGGTTGACTTAGTCAAATTGATCGAGCCAGGCCCCAAGGCCCCTCCCATTAAGTTTAATGGAGCAAACTAGGTCTGCTGAGTCCAGACCCAAGTCTGGGGTCAACCTGGTTGACCAAGTCAACATAATGATGCTTCACTAAAAGTTCTAATATATTTTTCTAATGCATGATGATAAAGTTATAGCTTATGCTTTTAGATAGTTGAAGCCACAAGAGATGAACTATCTAACACATGATTTGAAACTTGTTATTATGGTATTTGCCTTAAAGGTCTAGAGATACTACTTGTATGATGTTATGTATGAGATTTTAGTGATCATTAAAGTTTGAACTACATATTTACTCAGAAGGATTTGAATCTGAGGTAAAAGAGATGGTTTGAGTAAATTAAAGACTACAATATGACTATTCAATATCAATCTGATAAGGTTGATGTGGTAGTAGATGCTATGAGTAGGAAGTCTTTTAGATTTTCATGTATTCAACATCTAATGTGTCACTCTTCAAGATCTAAAGTGGAAGAATTTTTTTCTATTTCTCTTTTCATTCCTTTATTTCTTTCTTAATTTTAACAAAAGTCAAAAGTCATTTATAATCATTTTTTTAACATTTATAATCAAATATATTTAACATTTAGAGTTGATTAATTTTATTAAAAAAATATAATTCACATTACTCGAATCAATTTATATTTTACATCCAAAGTTCCAAAATGATATATAAAATAGCCTTCATAAGTTATAAAAGAATATACATAAACTAGAAAATTTGAAAGAGAATCAAATTAACATTACCACTTAGCCTCAAGCTGTAGGCTTCTTACATTTACTTAAAATTATATAAAACCACATAATAAGCGTAAAAGCGTAGAAAATAATTAAAATCTTACAACTAAAATTAATGCAAGATAAAAAAAAAAATAGTATGATATAAATCTTATAAAGAAATCTATAAATCAATATATGTTATTTGTATTAATTACTTGTATCAATCAACATTATGCCTTTATCATACAATCAATTTCATTTAGCCAAGTCACTCAATCATTCTCATCTATCAATTATACAATAGTAGCAGTTCTAGTATCCATATTTAGTAACAATAAATTGTAACAGTAATTCATATCAGTAATCAGTATTCTATTAGATATTCAGATGATGTTATCTTGCTCATGCACTTATGACTCCTAATCAGTGTACTTATAACTTCTCTTGAATCACATGAATCAACTACCCCGACTTCTTATAACCCAATCAGTCTCTAGCTCCTTATGACTCCAATTAATGAATTAATGAATCAATAAGTCTTAAAGGTATCAAATGAGGATCATCATTTAATATATCAAATATCAATCAATTCATCATGTCAGTCGGATCAATTCTGTACATTCTTTTAATCAAATCAATATCACATTTGCATATATATATATATATATATATATATATATCAGTCATACTAATTATTTCAGCACATATTATATTTCAGTATTATTATATCAAATTATAATACATCACTTTAACCCATTTTCAATATACATTTTTCCTAATCATTTCATAGAAATATTTATATACATGTTTATAGCTAACGAAAATATAATAAAATCATATCATATAGCTCATAATGATCAAGTCTATAATATATCAAAAGTTACGTAGTAAAAGCTTATAAAATTAGAAGATAATATATATTTTTTTTATAGATTTAGGAAAGATAAAATTTATAGAAACAAAATCATCGAAAACAGGACTTAGAGGATAGTTTCTTGTAATACTTAGAATAATATTTGTAAAAGGAACAACAGATAAAGAGACCCTAATGATCCTCTTTCTCTTTTCTCTCTCCTCTCTTCTTCCCCCCTTCTCCATCAATTTCTTTTAGTTTTTGGCTAAGTAAACAGTGAGGTAGGGATAGGGTGAAATAGCATAGATATTTAGAGTGAAATTTATATAAAAAATTGTTATTTGCCTAGCACCACGGTGCTCAGATCTAGCGCCGCAGTGCTACATTTCACGCGAATTCAAAATTTTTGTAGGATAAAGACACTATATATGACCTATAAGAACTTTTGAGGCTATATATTTTAAATTTTTGTGGCAGCTCGGAGGATTTTATTCGTTTGATCAAACTTGCTTATTGGTACTACCAAGCATAAGTATGGCTTCATATGAAGCTATGTATTGTAGGAAGTGTTGTACACCATTATCTTGGACACATGTGGGTGAAAGAAATTTGATTTGACCAGCCTTGGTTGATGACACTACTAATACAATTCATCTAATTATAGATAGATTAAAAGTTGTATAAAATAGGCAGCAATAGTATTTTGATGCTAAACATCAGGCTATAAAGTTTCAAGTAAGAGTTTTTGTATATGTAAAGATTAGCCCAATGAAAGACACACTACAAGAAAATAGGTAATTAGCGACCAACAAAATTGGTCGCTAAAAATGTCAATTTGGACGCTAAAGCAAATAGCGACCAAAAATATTTGGGTCACTGATTTGTCGCAGTAGCCTCGTCGCTGAGGCTTTTAGCGACCAAAAAATTTTTTTGGTTTCTAAATTAGCGACGACTGATTGGTATTGGTCGCTAAAATTGGACTTATTAGCGACCATTTTTTTAGACGCTAATAATATTTATTTGGATGCTATTTAGTAATTTTAATAATTAATTTTATTTATTACATTTTCCCTTTAGCGACCAAAATAAAAATTAGTCGCAAAATGATCAACCTAATAAATCACATGCCCCTATAAATTCATGAAATTTTGACATATATTTTTAGATATAAAAGTTATGATGAGGGTCGGATGCTGCCGCTCGTTTATTTTTTACTATTGCAAAAGCAAAATAGAGGTTGTTTTTCATTTTTGAAGAAGTTGCAAATAGTAACGGTTCAAGTAGATGATAGTCAGCACAAAGAGCGAGTCAACAGAAACAGAGAGAATAACAACAAAAAAAACAACTACCATATAAAACACAAGAAACAAAAGGCAAAAAAATCAACAATAACTAGCAACGCAACACCGGCAGTAAGCAAGCAAGGCAGAAGGAACAATTGCTATGGTTCTTGTAAAAGAGAAGGCAACTATAGTTTCAATACTTTGGGAAAATCGAAAGATGACATCTAATCCACTACTTAAAAAACTTCATTAAAAACAAAAAAGAACCCCCGTTTATTATATCAAATTAGATATGTTCAATCTACAAAATAATTCCAGCTGAATCATCTTAATCCTGAATTTTAAATTTGAAACAAATAAACTTTAATTCGACAATCCAACTTATGGGACCTTAATTTCTCACATATGATGTTTGGTTAATAATACAATCGTGTGTGTATACTCTTGATGATATCCTATTCAATCTCAATGATGAGATCCATGAATCACTACCACCAGCAGTATTGACCAAAAGATAGGACGATTGGCTTTTAACTAATTCGATCTTTTAATACATCCATAAGTTGATGCCCAACTTATGAAGGATGCTTCTTTTTGTAGTCTTCTAAGAAATGAATGCTCGGATTTAACATATCCTTCATGATATCATCCCCAAATCACATAGCTAATAAGCATGGAAACAGTAGGAAAAACTCAACTAGCAAGGTACAAATAACTAAGATGCTTATTATTTAAAATTTAAATTATCACTAAACTATTAAAAGCATCAACATGATGTCAAGTCATAATCTAAACAAATTACACCCATAGACTATTATAAGCATTAAAAATAAATGTATGCATATATAGCTCCACAGGATGCACAAATAATATCACGGGCAAAATATGCAGACCACAAGAAATAATCACTTCAAAATCTCAAGCAAAATGGCAACGGGAAGTCTTCAAGCCCAATAACAGCAGTTCTTGAACAAATTATCTAGTGTTTATTGCTCTGTACTTTCTTTTAAATTAAAGTCATACCTTAAATTTTTCTGAGTCAAAAAAATTGCACAACCAAATCCAATCATTTGGTCTCTCAGTAAGCTCTTTGTAAGGTTTCTTTCTTGCTAACACTCCACCACCAAGCTTTTTATAATCTATATAGGCCTTCGAGCGAAAATCAGAAAATCTCCTACTCATCGTGTGCATCACACAATCCTTCACATGTGAATCTTCAATGAATATATTAATCTTTACCTACAAAAATTTTTGCGTGAAATCATATTACAAAAAAAAAATTTAAAAATAAAAATTGAACAATCATTTCTTTCATATATTTTACAGAAACTATAAGTAAAATATTGAATGGGAATTGTCATGGGGTTTTATATAATACCCAACCAAACAAATATATTACTGAATTGGACAAAAAAACTACTAAACAAGAAAATTGCTTAAATGGTGGCTACTGTGTCACTTCTATCTTGCTTATGTTTGACTATAATTCTTGCATGAATTGTCTTTAAAACGTGACAAACCTATGTTGGAGGCAGATATGTGTCCAACACAAACTCAAAGGTCATTTTGAAGCACCCTTGCTTTAGAGATTGAGAATATTTATTAGTATTAGTGAAATCCCGATCTTATTGCATGTGTGAATTCTCATAGTTATGTTTCTCCGCAAGTGTAGGGAGAGAAGGATGATTTCTTTCTCTAATTCGTAGATTACCATGTTAGTGCTGCAGTCACTGCATTGACCCTCATAATATATTCCTTTTGGTTGGACTTCATCACCAAAGATGCTTTTTACAATAAGATTAAACGAGAATGAAAATAAAAAAACCAAAGGAAAAGCACACTTATTTCTGTGAACAAGATTAAATGAGAATTTTATCCTTCCAAGAAAACTAAAACCACCTGAGGAAAAGCAATGAAAAATAGAAATGGAGAAGATTAGGCAGAGATATATTGTCGCCTAAAGAAAAAAATCAGATGTCAGAAGAGAACAATGAAAAGCAAAAGTTAAAACTGAAAGCTTGTGAACTGAAAGAACAGACAAATTTAAGGCCCACCAAGAAGCCAGCTATCACAAATATAACTTCAAAGAAAAAAAGTTAAATAGAAATTTCCAGGTCACTCTCACTAGCCTATGAGGAAAGAAGTTAATTAGATTTATTTAGTTAAAAATAATAAAAGCACATATAGAATTAATAAGATAAATTCTTCCCACTCCTCTTCAGGCACAATTACTTGCCCCTATAACCAATTTGTAAATTAAAAACTAAATGGAAGGGCAGAATTAATAATTTTGAATAGCTAGCATATAAGAAGGAAAATAAATTGCAGAAGAGATGCTTACTCCAAAGCCAAGTGGGCCATAAGGGATCAAAACATGGGCAACTCAAGCTAAGTAGAAAAATAGATAAATAGAGTGTAAACTTTTTCTGTTCACCTGCGTCCACCAAATCCAACCTTGAAAAATATTAAATTTATATCATTGGAGTGACCCATCTGCTTCCATAATCTATTGCTCTAGCTGTAGAATTTCAAAGAAAGAATAATCTGATTCATATAAGTATAATTTTATAGAGAAGGCCAATGCTTTAGAAAAAAAAGTGATTTTTTATGCAAGATAGTTAATTGCCCCAAAAAGAGCTTCAAGCTTGCCCTTCACAACGGGATTACTCCTGCCTTACTTGCTGCAATCATCAAAACATCTGTAGAGAAGTAATTTACCTGATAACTGTTCTTTGAGGCTTTTAATCAAACATAATAAGTGCAAGGGTTTGATTACATCATTCTATAACTCACCCTTCCAGGATTCCTTTCTCAACAGTTTCTGAAGGACAAGCACACGATATTCAGTTTTATCAAATTATCAAAAGGTAAGATATTCAGTTTTATAAGACCTAGAATGAAATCCCCAATCTTATCTGTATTTTATAGCACCTGAAGCTGCCGATAGAACTTCAAAGATGCCAACATTTGTGATTCAACCATCCAACGTATATGATGCTTCGTCTTCTTGCTTTTACTGTGAATATTGGGTATACAAAGTGCTGATGAAGTGGATTGGTAATGAAAACGGATTGGAACGCCGAAATTGAAATGAATCACAATTGTGATTTGAGTGACTTTGTCGTTTCGCCTTCCACCGATCATGCTAGATGCGAGTAGACGAAGCAACGAAAACCGAAATAGAAAATGTTACTATGGAATTCTACTAATAAATAGATGTGGAAAAGAAGAACCGTTTTAATAGAAGTTGAAGAGGCTGAAATATTGAAGAAACCCTTCTGTGGAGACCCTATCGGCGGAGAAGACGGCGAACAGTGGGAAGTCTAGGGCAAACCGAAGAGCCTGAGCAAGAGAAATCGCGGTTTTGGATAGGAAGCGCAAAATCATGTACTCGATGGAGGGAATCTGAAGCGGGGTTTGAAAAGATTAAATATTTATTTTAATTTCATAAGCGTAATTAACTTACGTAATTAATTTATAAAATGTATGAAACCTCAAATAATGCTCATAATTACTCGATGGAAGGAATTTGAAGCGGGTTTTAAGAAGATTAAAAATATATTTTGTTGCAATTTCATAGGCGTCATTAATTTACCTAATTAATGTGCACAATTAAAATTAATTTCTAAATTTATTAATTACTTAAAATATAATGAATGGACCATATAATTTAAAAAAAAATAAAATGGATGGCTAAGATTTAAGTTGGAAGGAAATTCAAACGGATTTTATAATAGCAGTATAGATATAGATGTATTATGTATACAATTAAAAAGAATAATTAGTCACTAAAATGACATGCATATATTTGTGGAAAATAAATATCTTGACTTTTAGTGACAAAATTTGCAGCCAATTTTTCTTTTTGGTAGCTAATATCTAGATTCCTTATTATTTAGAGGCCACACTTACTTTTGGTCACTAAAAGATATCTTTAGCGACCAATTTTTTTTGTCTCTAAATTTTTTGTCGCTATTGACCCATTTTCTTGTAGTGACATTAGCTGGTTTGACAAAGAAAAAAGTTGTCCATGGTATGTTGGACTATTTGAAATTATTGAAAAAATTAGAAAGTATGCCTAGAAACTACAGTTACTGAATCATATGTTCGTACATGTCACTTTTGAGGAAATAGGAATCTGATTTTGAAAATAGAATATTTGTTGAAGGCATAGAGGTATGTTTGAATTTGAGCTATAGGGAACAACAAGAGAGAGTTCTAAGCCTATAATATTATAAAGTTAAGAAATGAGCATATTCCAATGAGTAAAGTCTAAAAAAATAGAACTAAAAGAGAAGCTACTTGAGAGAAAAAATCTTAAATGAGATAGTTGTGACTTAATTTATTTGTGATATGAGATCTGAGTTTTGAAATATCGAGGATAATATTTTTCAGATGAGGGGAGATTTGTGACACCTCCAGATTTAGCATTTGATTTAACATGTTCTGACTTGAATTAAAAAAATGTAATTCTAGCTTGATCAACTCTAAATTCCATTTATCTAACAACGACAATTAATGCTAGGGGTGTAAACGAGTCGAGTCGAGCTCAAGTCACCATGGCTTGAGTTTGAGCTTAAGGAATTAATCGAGTTTGAGATTGAGCTCGAGCTTTATTCTACGAGCTCGAGCCGGCTCACGAGGCTGCTCATTTATTAGAAAGAGAAAATGATTATGATTTAAGAAATTGCAATAATAAAATGATAAAAAATGAGAAATTATAAGAAAATTAATAATTTTTTTAATATAAGAAATTATAATATAATTTTTAAATATTTTTTACAACTTTGTTTTTAAAATTATGAATTATAATTATATTTTCTATTATTATTTTGGGCAAATTTTTAAAAGGAGCAGATTTCATAAAAGTTTTAGGGATAGGAGCAGAAAAAAAAAATAAATTTAAAAGGGAGCATATAAGTGAACAGGAATCAC
>NW_021319836.1:459575-481002 GCF_001605985.2 Dendrobium catenatum | reverse complement strand
TTATTTAATAAATTGTAGATAAAACTAATATATAAATAATAATATATAAAAAGAATATTTATATAATATTATATATGAAAATAATACGTGATCATCATTCATCTCTCTCCCCCATTTCTCTCTTACTCTTATTATTGCTCTCTCTTTCCCGTTTTCTCTCTCCCTCCCTATCTCTCTCTATCTCTTGCTCTCTTTCTCTCTCCATTTATATTAATTTTTTTTATTTTGAGATGAATACGCTAAATTATAAAGTGCATTCAGATTTAGCCAATTGATTTAGCGTATTGTAAATACGCCAAAATATTTGGCGATTTTGCTCCGTTTTAAATTAATTTTTCAATACGCTCTTTAGGCTAAATTTAAAAAACACCGAGCTCCTTCTTAAAATTTGGCCAAAATAAAAAGTAGCAAATGAATGTGTTTCTCTCTCTCTCTCTCTCGTGAGAAGCAGCAGAAAATGCATGTGGGATTATTTTTCAAAGAAAACGAAGTGTTGATTTGAGTTTGCATAGAAAATGCAAAGCACCTTGGCGTTTTCTTTTGAAAACGAAAGCGATTCCTGTTTACTTGTATGCTCCATTAATTTTAATTTTTTTTTCTTGCTCCTATCCCTAAAACTTTTATGAAATATGCTCCTTTTAAAAATTTGCCCTAATATTTTTAAATGAGTCAGATCACGAGTTTATGAGTTGTGTCAGGTGACGCCGGCCGGAAGATCGGCGAAGGACAATTGAAACACCAAAAGGTTCGAATGCTACTTACCTTCTTCAGCGAGCTCCACCGGAGGATTTCCACCTTCCCGTCAAGCTCAGGTCACCACCTGTAATCCTACAGGATACAGTAAAACTCAATTGAAAGAGTTATCATATTTTTAATCCCCAAAGAATACCTCCCGCCTTTATTTGAATAGGCTTTATAGCCAGTGAATATACAACCAGAAACAAGAAAAGCTATACACTCAGCCATATGGAAAGAAAGAAAGAACTACTAAGTACAGGTGAGTAAAAACGGGGGAGGAAGATTCAAGCGGCGGCGTTCATGAAACAGGGGACACTCCTGTGTGATCAGGACTAGCTCAAACTTAGCTCGTTAGCTTATCGAGCTCGACTCATAAGCCATTTGCCGAGTCGAGTTTGAGCTGGCTCACGAGCGGCTTGACTCACTTACAGCCCTAGCTCGAGCTAGAGTCACGCCCGGCTTGACACACTTGCATTTTTTCAAAGGAAGAATGAGCTTTGCCGTAAAGATTGGAAGTCCTTATTTGCTCCAAATTTGATCCATTGTGAGAAAAATAAACTTTTTTTTTTTTAGTTTTTAGGGAGCTTCATTATAAATATGAGAAATCTTCATCACCTTGGACCATTTTTATATTTTAACCCGACAATTTTTCTCTGAACACAACTCTCCTTGGCCTATTGGTTGAGAGCTAAGGCTTCCAACTAAGAGGTCTAAGGTTCGAGTCGCTGTGTATGCGTTGTGTGCATGAGTTTGCCTTAAATGGCCTAAATGTCCCAAAAAAAAAAATTTCTGTGAGTCTGCAAAGTGAATCATGGCCCTCTGAACCCAATATGTATGTCAAGATTAGTCAACACATTTTTCAAGAGACGATCAGAACCTCTGAAACACTTTTTAAAATATTCTTTAGTGGTAAATTTACCATACATCATGCTGCTCTTGATGGGGATCCGTTTCTTTCCAGTTTCCAGCTCTTTCATGTTATTTCATTGCAGTAAGCTGTCACAATTTTGTTTTCTTGTTTCTTTTAAGCATGTAAGTAATTCTTTACTTTAATGAAATTCGGGCTTGGCCCTGCTTTTCCCAAAAAAAATAAAAAATAATTACCATACATCCCATGCATGTATGTTCTCCAATTCAATCTAGATAGAATAAGATAAAACTCTCATTTAAGCTAATTTTATAAAAATTTTGAAGCTGTTGTTTGTACAAACTTAATTATTTGTTTGAGATCAACCATAACATAAAACTTTATTTACTTAAGGCATCTCCAATCGAAAATCTCATGTTGCACTCCGACATGCAGTGAAACTTAAAAATGTTGTGATCCATCTCCATTCGAACTCCATTTTGTACGCTTCTGCGAAAGTAATCGTCTTTCTCCTCTTTGGCACGTTTCATCGGCAAATCATGTTGAGATAGAAAAATCGTGTATGTGAACAGTACAACGCAATTATTGATGTCTCACTATTCGCCCGCAATGGCCGCAAGCAAATAGTGGAAGATTTGAAGTTCAGTTGGAGCGACTGAAGACGTCGTACGCATGTTTAAGATTCAGTTGGAGATGATCTTAGGCAAAGCTTTTTTTTCTTTTTTTTTTTTTAAGAATTTTTAGAATTTAAAACTTTTTTATTAATAACCTAAGCTGTCAATCAATAGGGCAATAAATGAGGTACATTTTTATTTCCAAGTCTTCCTTTGGCCTTTTAGAGCCCATTGTCAACGAATTTTTATTTGGTCTTGACACCTGACGTAGCTCTACATCCGGATACCAATAAAATGTCGCCACGTGTTCTCTCTTTACCGCGCGGCCCGCAACCCGACCAGGAATATTGCTATGTATTAACTGATTTGTGCAGATCAAGATATTGCTAGGTTTTTGCTCGGTATTGTTCGGTAATGAGAAATACCATTGTGTCAAGATTAATACCTAGCAATACCGAGCAATACTTAGTTTTTGCTCGGTATTATTCGGGTATTGTATTGATAGAGCGGTATTTCTCGTTATTGCCAAGTAATACCTAGCAATACACGAACATAGCAATATCGGGTTCCGGTTCGGGTCGGGTCGTCGGGCCGCGCGGTAAAGAGTAAGAGCACGTGGCGACATATTATTGATGTCCGGATGTAGAGCTACGTCAGGTGTCCGGACCTAATAAAAATTCATTGTCAACTGGTCCACACAAGCTTAATGACCGAATGTCCCTAACTAACCTCTCGAACTCCAATCTGGAACACCCACCGACGCCCACGCTCATCGCAATCTCCGCCGCCATTTCCGCCGACACTCGCCGGAGCTCCTCCGCCTTCTCTCCGTCCATCGCGGCCCTCACCATACTCTCCATCATCTCCCTCCCATACACATCCTTTACATCCAGACCTACCTTCCACAACTCTCCAACTAACCTACTATTAACCAACTGATCCCACAACCTCGGCCAACACACCATTGGCACCCCTGCAGCTGCACTCTCCAACGTTGAATTCCACCCGCTGTGCGTAAAGAAGCAGCCCACCGCACGGTGCCGCAGGACCTCCTCCTGTGGCGCCCACGCCACCAGTCTTATTCTCTCCTCCGACTCTGCCGTCTTCAACTCCACTGCTCCACCAGCCACCAAGTCCGACCTTACCACCCACAAGCACCGGTGACCGCTGCCGACGAACCCGCGCCACAACTCCAGAAACTCTTCCCGCGTCAGCTGTGCGAGGCTGCCAAAGCTGATATAGACGACGGAGCGCGCGGTCGGGCTGGGAATCTAGCCAGGAGAGGGCGGAGCAGTCCTCACCCAAGAGACTGGAGGAGATAGAGGACGAGGTGATAGATTCGACGACGGCGTGGAGTGGGCCGACGGCGTAGGTGTTCGGTGAGATGGAGCGGATTCGAGAGAGGATGGAGGCTTCGAGGGAGTTCGAGCTGTTGATGATAAGTGCTTTTGACCGCATGCTGGTGGCGGAGATGTTTGCGAATAGTTGAAGCTCTTCGTCTTCAGCTTCCGTTGCTTTTCGACACATGCTTGGTAGGTCCCGACGCCGGAGATAGCTTTCCATGGCCGGCACGCTCTTTATAAGTTCATCAAGATCTGCATCGCCTGCAGGTTTAATACTTTAAATAATGCCCAAAAATTGGACTTTTTTTTTATATGAACTACAAACAGAAGAAGAAGAATAAAAAACAATGAACTGAAAATTTGCTTGCGGCCACCTGGAAAAGGGAGCTCGCCGGCCTGTATCATCTGAGGGAAGCGGACACAGATCCAAAGAGCGGATGCACTAATAGTTTGGAACACAATCACAGGAATCCCCAAAGCCTGAGCCGCGTCCATGGCAAATGGTAGTACTCCATCCACGATTAAGCAGGTAACCGGCGGCCAACCGTTGGGATCTCGCCTCCCGCCAGCCAGAAGCAGCGAATGAAAATAATCAATGGAGTGGGTTCTAAGCGAATTGAGGAGCTCGGTTATATGGGGGAGGGAGCGCGGGCAGTCTTCCGGTAGGCCGTCGGGGATGGAGAGAAAGCGGAAGTTGGGACGGAGAGAGAAGCGGTTGAGGAGGCGGTTGTTGTGTTCGGTGTTGAGGAAGCTTATAATAAAGCCGTCGGCGAAGGAGAGCGCTTCAGCTAAGCGGAGCATTGCGGTTATGTGGCCTTGGAGGGGGCAGGGAAAGATGAGAACATGAGCTTCTTGTTGCTGGTTTTCGTCTGCCATCTCCATTCTTTTTTTTTTTCAGGGGCTAAGAGAAACTGCGCGCCTTATCCTTGACAGAAGAAAGGAGTTGACAGGACGAGCAGGTAGATACGCTTGCCGCTTGGCTTAGTAAACTACACGTGCATCATTTGCATGCGAATAAAATTAAAAAAAAAATAGTATTAGATAGCTAAATTCGAGCCCCTCCGTCCATTCGCTCTTCCTGGTAAGTCTGAACTGGACGATGATGATGCTCCCATTAGCAGGGCCCTTGGACGGTCTTCGGGCAACCAGGGTTCCATTTTTATCGTGCCTATTTCTTTTTCTGAGTCCAGTTCTGTTGGGCTTGGGAGCTGGGTTGTTTTCTTGGCTGCGGGCGTTTCATCAATACATGGTGCCGGTTTGGACTCCTTCAGCTGGTCTTCCTTTTTGACCTTTTCCTTCTACCTCAGTTTTTGGGTTATTTCTTTAGTCAAATTATTGTAATTGGTGGTATAGTTGGGATTTTATTTCCTCTTTTTGGCCCTTTTGTTGTTTTTTGGTTATCAAGGGCTCTTTACTTGTAATTTTTCTTCTTCTTAATATATGGGCTTATGCCCCAAATTTTTCCAAAAAAAAAAAAAATTTTTTCAGGGGCTAAGAGAAACTGCGCGCCTTATCCTTGACAGAAGAAAGGAGTTGACAGGACGAGCAGGTAGCTACGCTTGCCGCATGGCTTAGCCTAAAATTTAAAGAAAAACAGTTTGGCTGTACCGTCTCTAGTAAACTACACGTGCATCATTTGCATGCGAATAAAATTAAAAAAAAATAGTATTAGATAGCTAAATTCGTTTGTATACTTTTTTTTTTGTAAAAACTAAAAAGATAAAATTATAATTTTATTTTATGAATGATTCTAATTATTAATTATCTTAGTGGAAAGTTATAGATACTGCTTTTATATAATAATTCTGTATATATTATTTTTATTTATTTTTGACCGTTTTAAAAAATTAATCAAAGTTTAAGTCCAAAAAAACCATGTGAATAATTTGTGATGGCTCATGTTATGCAAGAAGCATATATTCAAACAAAAAACTAAGCAGTAGTAATTTTGTTTGATCATCTTCATTATTATTACCACTCTTTTCTAACCATATATTTGATCGTCAACCAAAAAAACCATGGTGAATAATTTGTGATGGCTCATGTTATGCAAGAAGCATATATTCAAACAAAAAACTAAGCAGTAGTAATTTTGTTTGATCATCTTCATTATTATTACCACTCTTTTCTAACCATATATTTGATCGTCAACATTTATTGTTGCTTAGATTTAATTGAACTATTGATAAAAAAATCATTATTGTTGCGTCCTGGAATACTCGCGGCGATAGGAAAATATATAGTTTAATGTTCTAGCATTATACGAAGATCCAGCACACAAGCAAATGAAATAGATAGCGTAGCTTTCATAAGAGACACTAGAATTTTTATGTGAAAATTTCTAAAAAAGAGAAAAAACAACGGGGCATGGCCCATTTTGAATGAATCCACTAGTATTTGCAGTCGATTACAAATGAGGCCTTCATTGGGAGGAGGTTTGGCTTGATGTCACAAATGTACATCATATAAAACACATTTTGTAGTGGGAGTTACAATAATCAACATAGACATATTTGTTTATGTCGGTGGGACCATAATCGATATCATAGATGTCAGAAAGATCATAATAGGCGACGGAGGTTGAAAGGATCGTAATCGGCAGGAGATAGGGGTCAGAAAGATCATGATCTGACGAGAGAGGTTGGAAGGACAGTAGTCGGCAGAAGATCGGGGTCCGGAGGTGGTCTAGCGAAACTCAAGGCCTCAAGTAGTGGTCCGACAGAGCTCAAGGCCTCAAGTAATGGTCTAGCGGAACTCTAAGCCTCAAGTGGTGGTTTGGCGGAGCATAGGACCTCAAGTGGTGGTTTGGCGGAGATCAGGGCATTAGTTGGTGATCTGGCGGAACTCAGGGCCTTAATTGGTGGTCCAGTGGAGCTCATGGCCTCAAGTGGTGGTCCAGCGGAGATCAGGGCATCAGATGGTGGTCTAACAGAACTCAATGTCTCAAGTGGTGCGTCAGGTGGTGGTTCAGCGGAACTCAGGGCCTCAAGTGGTGGTTCGGTGGAGCTCAGGGCCACAAGTGATAATTTGGCGTAGCTTAGAGATTTAGGTGGTGGTCCAGTGAAACTCAAGGTCTAAAGTGGTGATCCGGCGGAGCTCAGGGCCTTAAGTGATTGTCCAAGGGAGCTTAGGTGATCAAGTGGTTATTTGGCGGAACTCAGAGCCTCAAGTGGTGGTTCAGCGGAGCTCTGGGAGTCAGGTGGTGGTCCGGCGAAACTAAGGGCCTTAAGTGGTTGTCTGACAGAGCTCAAGACATCAGATGGTGGTCCAGTGAAACTCAGGGCCTCAAGTAGCGGTCCAGCAGAACTCCAACAGTGGTCAAGGAGGCATGAGCGATCTCCGGTCTCTCTCTTTTCTCCTTAGGCTTTAGGGGTCTCTTTTCAAGAGGAAGTGGGCTCTATTTATAGATTTATAGAGTTGTATGACCCATAAATAGGAGGAAGATCAAGAGTGAATAGGTAGTGGTTTGGATGGACAGCTTATGTTGAATCTCTTGATCATGGATAGTTCACTAGACATTTTTAAGGTCTTAATAATGTTGGAATTTCAAGATCTTAGGCTCGTTGGATTTTTCTCATCGAGCTGCTCGATGAGACTATAAGCATGTCATGTTTGAAAACCATTTAGTAATCCAAATTGTGGTTCCAACCCTCCAGTAGCACTGCATGCCCTCGATTTGGACCCATTTGGGCTCAAATTAAGTCGAATTTGGTGTCTCTAGGTTTGTACTTTTGAGACGTTCAGTTCGGCTATAAGTTTGCTGAAATCAGAGTTCAGATGATCTTCGATTGAATTTTTGAAGTTTCCAACTTGATTTCTCCTCGAGATTCGTGCTCGATCATCATAATATTTTTTATGATATATTAGTTACCCTCCTATTTTAAAATTTTTGATAATATACTTTATAGCTTTTGGGGCCGATTGGCTGTCAGCATGCTCTATAAATTAAGTCACCACTATTCTTGCAAAAATTGACAAATAATTATACAAGTACATTTTCTATGGATGAGAAGTGATGGAGGGGAATATGAATAAGATAAATTCTCTATTGTGAGTTTTCCAATTAAATCAAAAATATAATTGAGCAATTATTGCACTAAGCCATTCAAATGTAATACTAAATGAAGCCTGAGCATTACCATAGAAAAGGTATCCGGTGAAATACTAAAACCTTTTTCTTTTTTAACTTTTACATAGCTCTTCAACCACTTAAATGACAAGCCATAATTGCTTTTTTACATCTAGGTTCAAATTTTCTTAGGCCTGTAAAGGCAAACCCTTTGGAGTGGTTATTGCGTTCGGACACTGAACGTGTCCAGAGACCAATAAAAAAGTGCCACATCACTAGGCGCTCGGTACCGACCGCGATACTACTCGATACCCTCGATACGTTGTTCAAACATAATAATTTTTCCGCCCTTTGAGGTATAGCTCTTCCAATGCAGTCGTTTATAGCTACATCTTTTATTTTTATTTTTTTAATTTAGTGGTGGGGCCCACTATTTTTTGGTTTAATTTTTTTTTTAAATAAAGCAATCTAACTTTCTTTTAGTGGGCGATTTAAGAAACCACCTATTATGGGGTGTTTTAAGACACCGACCCATTTTTTTTTTCTAAATAGAGCCCCCTAACTTCCTTTTAGTTGGAGGTTTAAAAAACTGCTTGTTAGGGTGCGGTTTAAGAAACTGATCCAAAAAAAAAAAATTAACTTCCATAATTTCTCCCTCACACCTATAAATACCTCTTAAGGGGTATGAAACTTTGCACTTCTCCCTTATTTCTTCTTTCATTTGAGGCATTCCACTAACCTTGCATAGGCGGTATCCCATGTCCAGACCCAAGGCCCATCTCAACAAGAAGGAGACTTCTCCCCCTTCTCATTTTCTCACTCACGCTGAGGCATTACTCTAGTCGTGTTTAGGTGGTATCCCCTGTCTAGGTCTGGAGCCCCTTACTGAGTAGAAGTTTCCTCCTCCTTTTTTGAGAGATTCTGCGGAGGTCCGATGTTAGTCGGTTGAAGTCTGGGATCGGACAAAAGTTCGACGTCGAGTAGAAGTCCGGTGATGGGTGGAAATTTGGCATTGGGTAGAAGTCTGACGAGAGTCCGGAGGTGGGTAGTTGTCCGATGACAGGTAAAAATTCAGCGTCGGGTAGAAGTCCGACGAGAGTTCGGTGACAGGTAGTAGTCTGATAACGGGTAGAAATTCAATGTTGGTGAGAAGCCCGACGAAAGCTCGACGACACATAGTAATTCGACGATGGGTAGTAATTCATTGTCGGATAGAAGCCTTATAAAAGTATGACGATGGGCAGAAGTTCGTCGACTGGTAAAAATTTTGCGTCGGGTAGAAGTATGACAAAATTTTGGCGATGGGTAAAAATCCGACGATGGGTAGTAATTTAACATCGGGTAGGAACCTGGTGAAAGTTCGATGAAGGGTAGAAATTTGACATCAGGTAGAAGTCCAATGTCTTGAAGAATTCCATCGACGGGTAGAAGTTCGACGACGGGTAAAAATTTAGCATCGAGTAGAAGCCCAATGAAAGTCTGGCGACGAGCAGATGTCCGAAGACAGGTAGAAATTCATCGTCGGGGAGAAGCTCGATGAAAGTCTGGCGATAGATAGAAATTCAACATCAGGTAGAAGTCCGACATCGGGAAGAAGTCCGATGACGTGTATAAGTCCAACGACGGGTAAAAATTTAGCATCGGGTAGAAGTCCGACAAGAGTCTAGTGACGAATAGTAGTTCAATGACGGGTAAAAATTCAGCATCTGGTAGAAGTTCGGCGAGAGTTCGACGATGGGTAGTAGTCCGACGATAAGTAAAAATTCAAAGTTGAGGAGAATCCCGATAAAAGTCTTGTGATGGGTAGTAATTCGACGACGGGTAGTAATAAAACATTAGGTAGAAGCTCGATGAAAGATTGGAAATGGGTAGAAGTCCATTGACGGGTAAAAATTTTATGTCAGGTAGAAGTCTAAAAAAAAGTGCGAAGATTGGTAGTAATTCAACTTCGGGTAGGAGCCCAACGAAAGTCCGAAAAACAGTAGAAATTTGGTGTCGAGTAGAAATTCGATGTCAGGGAGAAGCCTGATGAAAGTTTAGCTACAGGTAGAATTATGATGACGGGTGAAAATTCAGTGTCGGATAGAAGTCCAACGTCGGGAAGAAGTCCGATGACGAGTAAAAAGTCTAATTGTGGGTAGAAATTTGGTATCGGGTAGAAGTTCGATGAGAGTATGACAACGGGTAATAATCCGATGACGGGTAGAAATTCAGCGTCGAGTAGAAGCCTAATGAAAGTTTGACAAATGGCAAAAGTCTGATGACGAGTAGAAATTCAACATTGGGGAGAAGCCCGACAAAAGTCCGGCGACGGGTAGTACTCCAACGGCGGGTGGAAATTTGGCATCAAGTAAAAGTCTAACGTTAGGAAGAAGTCCAGTTACGGGCAGAAGTCCAACGTCAGATATAAATTTGGCGTCAGGTAGAACCAAATGAAAGTCTATCTATGTGCAGTAGAGCGTTAGTTAATAGAATCTGTCAAAGATATATGACTTATCTAATGTTATATATTAGAGCACTGCTCGATGATATTAATCTATATGGAAGAGGTCAAGAGAATCCATAAAGGATGTTTGCTGAGGTTGTATGTCAGAGACATGCTCGATGACATTAACCAATATGGAGGCAGTCGGTAGAATCCACCAATGATGTATGACCTATTCGGATTGTATGTTAGAGTCATGCTCGATGATATAAACCTATATAGAAGAGGACAAGGGAATCCACCAAGAATATATGACCTATCTGAGGTTGTATGTCAGAGCCCTGCTCGATGTCGTTAACATATATGGAAGAGGTCGAGAGAATCCACCAATGATGTATAACCTATCTGAGGTTGTATGTTAGAGCATTGCTCGATGACGTTAATATTATATAGGAGATCAAGAAAATCCATCAAAAATATATGCCCTATCTGAGGTTTTATGTCAAAGTACTACTCGATGATGTTAACTTATATGAAAGAGGTGTGATCGAATCTCCATGGGATTGATCATCCAGTGATTAAGACATAATAAAGATTGTGTATTTCTTGAATCAAATATTTAAGATTTGATTAACATCCTCCTATGATGTTTGACCTATCTGAGATTGTATGTCAAAGCCCTGCTCGATGATATTAACATATATGGATGAGGTCAAGATAATCCACCAAGGATGTATGACCTATATGAGGTTATATGTCAGATCCCTACTCGATGATGTTAATCTGTGTAAAAAAGGTCAAATCAAATCCCCCTGGGATTAATCAACCAGTGATTAAGATATAATAAAGATTGCATATTTCTTGAATCAAGGATTTAAAATTTGATAGACATCGTCCTAGAATAGTTAACCTATATGATGTTGTATGTCAGAGCCCTACTCGATGACGTTAACCTGTGTGCAAGAGGTCGAGAGAATCTACCAAGGATGTGTGACATATCCGAGGTTGTATGTTAGAGCCTTGTTATATGATGTTAACATGTGTGGAAGAGGTCGAAGTGAATCCCCCTATGATTCATTTTGCCTTGATCGGGAGGGGGCAAACATCGCATATATCCTGAATCAAAGGTGAAGATTGATTTATCTTTAGACCATTACTACTTTTTTTAGATCGAAATTAGGACCTTCTCCAAGGAGTAAAAGTCCAACAAGAGATTATATAAACTTATAATTGATTAGAAATATCCTTGCATTTATTGGGATTTTCAGAAAATATCATCATGATGTTGAAAGCATTGGAGAATCTTTTTTACCATGGTTGGAGTTAAATTTGCCCCCAGTCCGCATCTGATTCTTATGAAATTGATGCATCAATGGATAATATTAGGATGTTGATAAGAGCGAACTTTTAAGATTGTAGCAATAGTTGCCCCCAAGTCAAGAACTATGTTCCCACAGACGGCGCCAAACTGTTGCGTCCTAGAATATTCATGGCGATAGAGAAATATATAGTTTAATGTTTTAGCATTGTATGAAGATCCATTACATAAGCAGATGAAAGAGATAGCATAACTTTCATAAGAGACACTAGAGTTTTTATGTGGAAACCCCTAAAAAGGGGGGGAAATCATGGGGCCTGGCCCAGTTTGAATGAATTCACTAGTATTTGAAGTCAATTATAAATGAGGCCCTTCTTTGGGAGAAGGCCTTAGCTTGATGTCACAAATGTATATCATATAGAATGCATTAATAGTGGGAGTTACAATAATTAATATAGACATGTTTGTTTAAGTCAGTAGGACCAAAGTCGATATGATAAAGGTCAAAAAGATCGTAGTAGGCGATGAAGGTCGAAAGGATCGTAGTCGATAGGACATAGGGGTCAAAATGATCGTTGTTTGGCGAGGGAGGTCGAATGGACCGTAATAGGTAGAAGACCGGGGGTCAGGTGGTGGTCTGGCAAAACTCAGGGCTTCAAGTAGTTGTCCAGCAGAGCTCAGGGCCTCAAGTGGTGGTCTGGCATAACTCAGTGCCTCAAGTGGTGGTCTGACGGAGCACATGTCCTCAAGTGGTGGTTCGGCGGAGTTTAGGGCATTAGGTGGTGGTCTGACGGAACTCAGGGCCTCAAGTGATGGTCTGCCGGAACTCCGACAGTGGCCGAGGAGGCAAGAGCGATCTCTGATCTCTCTCTTTTCTCCTTAGGCTTAGGAGTCCCTTTTCAAGAGGAATGGAGGCTCTATTTATAGATTTCGTGGAGTGGTATGGCCCGTAAATAGAAGGAAGATCAAGGGTAAATAGGAAGTGGTTTGGATGGACGGCTAATGTTGAATCCCTTGATCATGCAATGTTCCTTAAATATTTGAAGGTCTTATTGATGTCAGAATTTTGTGATCTTCACTACAGGAAAATCACCCATTTCCGGCGGCCTTTTCCGGCGAAAATTGAGCCTTTTCTGGTGGTTAAAATTCCACCGATAAAAATGATGCCGGAAAATAAATTCCGGCGGTTTTTTCCGGCGGCTAATTATTCTGGCGGCTTGCCGGCGGTCTTAAACCACCGGTCAAATTAAAAAATAAAATAAAAAAAATCCTAGCGTGCCACGCCCCACCGCGACAATATTAATTAAATAGTTAATATAACTTTTAATAATTATTTGTTAAATCATTTAAATAGTTAAAATTTATTCATTTTTTCTTTAATTTTTTTAAAAGCTGTCAAAAAATTGGAAAAGCTGCCGGAAAAAGCTGTCGAGAAAGTGCCAAAAAGCCGCCGGAAAATTCCGCCGGAAATTAGTAATTTTCTTGTAGTGCTTGGTCTCGTTGGATTTGTCTTGTCGAGTCGCTCGATTCGATTATAAGCATGTCATGTTTGAAAACTATTTGGTAATCCAAATTGTGGTTTGAACCCTCCAGCAGCACTTCGGGCCCTTGATTTGGACTCATTTGAGCTCGGATTAAGTCGAATTTGGTGTCGTTGGGCTTGTACTTCTGAGACATTCAGTTCGACTATAAGTTTGTTGAAACCAAATTTCAAATGGTCTCCGATTAAATTTTTGAAGTTTACAACTTAATTTTCCCTCGAGATTCATGCCCAATCAACATAATTTTTTGATGATATATCAATTATAATTAAGAGACAAAAGCATCAAGATCTGAAACATAAATAATTTTCTAAATAATGATATTTAAGTTCACCTAATTAAGAGAAATTATAGAAAAATAATGTTTTAACTTTGAATAACTAATTAAGTTAAATTAAAAAAAAAGTGAAATCCCTTCACTTGTAATTAATCATTCTGCAGTCTGCACCAGTAAAATCATAAAACAAAAAAAAAAGAACTAATTAACTTGATGTAATTGTATATAATCTAATATCTCCACTGCATCCAAACATTTAGAAAAAAAATTGAATTAAGCAAATATAAGTAAACTTATCTGAATAAAAAATACCAAAAAAAAAAAAAAAACACCGCCTACCGCTTGAATCTTCGCCTCTGAAACCTATTTCAGGCAATAAAGAATGAAGAGCCTACCACTTGATTTTTTTTTTTTAATATCTTTGCCGCTAAAACCAATATTTTCTAATCACCGAAGGAGAATGGTAACGACGCGGTTGTTTCTCCTTCCTCCAAGTTTAGTATATGAGGGCACGCAGTTGGCATGGCTGTCGTTTTGCATTCCTCTCATCAGGTGCGAGAATGAAAGGTTACCGTTTGGAATATGAAAGGTTGCAAAGCAGCAGTTAGCTTTAAGATGTAATGGTAATAATGTTGTTTACTGAATAAACTAAACTTTAATTATAATAAACTGATCATAACATTGAATATAACCTAATAATGACACCAAGTTTTAATGTAAAATTTATTTATGGAAATCTGCATTTAATAATTGTATTCTTGATATAAGCACGAATCTCAAGGAAAAAAAAATCAAGTTGAAAACTTCCAAAATTAAATTCAGGATCATATGAACTTTGATTTCAACAAACTTATAGTAGAATTGAACGTCTCAAAAATATGAACCCAAAGACACCAAATTCGCTCAATCTGAGCCCAAATGAGTTCAAATCAAAGACCCGAAGCACATTCGGAAGGTTCAAACCATAATTTGGATTACAAAAAAAATTTCAATCGTGACATGCTTATAGTTGAATCGAGCGGCTCGATGAAACAAATCTAACGAGCCCAAAATCATTGAATTATGATATCATTAAGACATTCAAATGCCTAGTAAACACTCTATGGTCAAGGGGATCAATATCGGCCATCCCTTCAAACTATTTCCAACATACCCTTGATCTTCCCCCTATATAATGGTCATGCCGCTCTTAGAAAATTATAAATAGACCCCTCATTCCTCAGTGTGAGGGGTGCTCGGCCCATTATGACGGAGATGGAGGATAGTTGACCGTGGCCGGTGGTAGTGGTTGCCTAGTTGGAGGAGAGCCACGTTGGTCAACAGTGGCGGTGGTGGTCAAAGGAGGAAGGGGATAGCAGGGGTGGCAATGCGATACATTAGTAGTATTTGGAAATTGCCCAAATCTTAGGAATTCCAAATATATCAAAAATGCATAAGCTGATGTATTTAAACATTATTTTTATTCTTTACATTCATTTTACTTCAAATCAAATACTAAGATTTTTAAAATTTTTACATTTAAAATACTTTAGCTCCTAAATACAGCATAACAAACACCCCTTAACATTTACTCCGCATTTGTCTTTATTCTCACAATAGATCCGAAATTTAAGAAATCCCCTATGTAATTTAATTAATGCCATTACCAAACAGAAAACCAGGTACATAATAATCAGTTCTGATAGCCTAAATCATTGCTGTTCCATCTGGTTCTCCTCAGTTCCCATTCTCCTCTCAGTTCCGTAGCTCTCCTCGAGCTCGTCGTTCAAATCCGTCCTCAAAGCTCTAAAAATGCTTTGCTCGATCTCCACCTCGAGGTCTAGCCCCAGTTGGCTCGATCGCCTTCACGCCTCCAAGGGCTTCACCGTCTCCTCGGATCTCGATCTCGACCACTTTCTCCAATCCAACTCCAACCCTAAGTCCACTCCGAGCCGAGATGCCATGGATGCCCTTCCCTGCGGGAAGAAGCTGCAGTCCCAGAAGAGGATCGTCTTCGATAAGGAGCAGCGCCTGTTCGATCTGATGAGCAACGTTCTCTCCGAGCTCTTCGTTATGGGAGAGCCGCGGGACTCAGCTGCATGTCTGAAAGGGGCGCGGAAGCAGCTGAATCCTAGGGCGTGCGTGCCCTCAGCCTCGGCCAGCGTGGATGGTGGGGCTTCGGCGATGTCACCTCCCAGCGCGGACAACAGCATTGCCGAGGCGAAGAGGGATCGGAAGAAGATAAAGAGGATGCGGGCGAACCCAGGGCATGCAGCAGGTTCGGATCCGTCCGTCTACACTGGCACAGTTGTGACGGTGATCGATACGAGCTCACCGGGCTGGAAGTCGGAGAAGCATTTTAGGAAGGGAATGGCGTGGAAAGGAAAGGAGAAGAAGGTGTTGAATGTAAGCAGGAAGAAGAGGAAACTGGGCTTGGTGGAGAAGTTGATTGTTGAGAAGGAGAGGGCAGAGAGGATGCGGCCTCTGGCCGAGTTGAAAGGACGGGAGCAGAACGAGAATGTGGAGTCGCAGAATGAAGTAAGTGATTTCGTATATTTCGTTTTGACATATCTGCTTCTCTTATGATTTTTTGACACTTGATTGGCTGCCTTTACCTTGTCGTATCTTTACTTCAATGGAAATTTAGGCTTCTTTTGGGACGTAAAATAAGGTTAATTGTTAGTATTAATTGAATAATGATTAATTCACTTTAATGAACTTTTAACTTATTGAATTATGAAAAATAAACTCAATTACTTTTCAAAGATGAGTGTGTAAAGGTAAAGTTAATTGTTTTGAAAAATATAAGCTTAATTTTGATTTTGAACTTTATGGCAATTATTTATTTTATTGAAATTTAGATTTACTTTAAATTCACTTATAAAAATGGGATAGAATTTGTTGTATGTTTCATTCCACAAGAAAGGATTTTATACAAGCATGGGGGAAGTTTTGGTAGGAAATATACAAGAATTAGGGAATGAAAAATAAATATATAATTAATCATAACTTGGAAAGTTCATGATTGATGAGACTTAATATTAATCCCATAGATAAGTGAGGTGGCATAAATCAAATAATGAAGGTGTCAGGAGATATAAATTTTGCCTTTTATATGTTGATTTGCATTTTATGCTAGATGTTGATTTGTATGTGGAGCACTCCCTATAAATAAAGTCATTCAATATAGGTTTTGATGCCAAGTTCTCACATAGGTGGTAGATTAGGCTATGTGGTGGAGGCAACTAGTTAGAGTTAAGTGCATAATATCATATACTTTTCACAAAAATGCAATAATTTTTAATTTTGTCATCAATTTTATGCTAGATGTTTCTTTGGAGTTGAGTCAATTTACCGATCTGCCTCTCAAATAGTAGATCAACTTGTATCTTGGTTTACTGTGCCTATATAAATTAGCCCATAATCTTTTTCTTTCTCACTGATTTCTGCTGCATTTTCTCTTCGTTATTGCTATTGTTGCTGTATGGAGATTGAATTCCTATTAAATTGGTATTATAGCATGATTTGAGACCTATGGCGCCGAAGAAAGTGGATACTTTGGAAGAAAAATTAGAAGGAGAAGCTGGCAAACTCAAATCTGAAATTGAATGGATCATGGAGGATGGTTTTCTAACCTAGAGGACATGATGAAGAAAATATTGGAGCTTTACACCCAACCAGTAACATAAGAGGCAAGAGCACGGGCGGGTGGCTAAAGAAGTGGGGAAACCCTAATATCGGCACAATGGGAGATGATCCAGAGGTGAAAATCTTGGTCGACAGGGAAATATGCCACCACTTGAACCGATAATTAGGAGGGAAATGAGAGAAGGATATGCATGAGGAGAAATTGGGAGAAAGAAACAACAAAGAATGATTTTGAGGAAGAGGATATCTATGAAAGGAGTGGTGGTGGGAGAGAACAATGGAGATATCACAATAATAGCCACATGGGAGGAGTCAGAGGTAGAAGAGGAAATTGTGATGAAAATGAAGGGGATCCAAGAGTGAGGAAGATGAAGATGTCCGTTTTTGTGGGAGAAGATACTCATGGGTGGATCTATAGGGTGGAGCACTATTTAAGTGCAATTCAGGCTCAGAACGAATCGAGGCGGATGCCTATAGTAGCTCTTGCGAGGCGTAAGCCTTGAATTGTTTGAGGCGTGCCTCGCTCATTTACGGGATGCATTCGCCTCAGTAGAACGAGTAAAAATAAATTTTAAAACTTAAACCTAACCTTTAAACCTTGGTTCACCTTGTTGTACTCTTCGACTTTGTCTGCTGCACGTAATGTAGAGTTTTGAACGAGTCGCTAACAACTTTTTTGCCTTTGTTGACGACATAACCGGTTCAATCAAAAGTCAAAATAGTGCGACAATGTTCCTTATTCGATAGAAAGTCTTGTAAGTTCGACGACACCCTTTCTATTGGATTAAAAATAAGGACACGTAAGGTAGACTTTTAAACGATTCACTCAAAGCTTCTTCGCCTTTGTCGACGATGTTCCCTATTCAATCGGTAGTCAGAGCAGTTCGACGACGCTCCCTGTTGGATCAAAAGTCACGTAAGTTGGATGACACCTTTTCTGTTGAATAGAAAGTCACATAAGGTTCCGCCCTTTCACATACGCCTCCTATTTTATTAAATATTTAAATGGTTTATTAACTTTTATTTTCATCACAAGTAGTAGAACCAACAAACTTATCCCAACTATTTTCAGTCAATTTAAATTTTTGTTTCCTATATTAAAATTTATTATTAAGTTATTATACAAAAAAATATTCAGTTTGATTTTACACAATTTTCTAATTTTGAGCCTTATGTCTCACCTCACGAATGTAAAACTCCACAATATACAATTGCACAATTTTAAACATTGGGGTGGAGAGGTACTTTGCGATGAATCGGCTGATGGAGGAGGAGAGACTCACGGTGGTGGCTTTATGCTTGGAGAGGAAGCTCTTGTCTTGGTATCAGTGGAGATATATGAGAGATCCAATTCAATTGTGGGGAAAGTTAAAAAATAGTTTATTAAAATATTTTTGAATCAGTTGGAAAGGAGACTTCTACGAGTAGTTCTTTGTTCTAGTTCAGGAAGGGACAATGATGGATTATCGGGAGAGGTTTAAGTATCTTTCTAGTCGATTAGGGAGGCTATCTGAAACAGTGTTGGAAGAGAATTTCATGAAGGGGCTCAAGCCAAATATCAAGATTGTTGTTCGGTTATTGAGGCCACGAGGGTTGGTGGAGGCTATGTGATGAGGTCATCGACAAACATTTTAGGCAGGTTTATCGGCGAAGGAATCGTAGATCGACGGCTACGATCGGGAGTTTATATTTTTGATGTTGTCATGTCTTTTATGTTATTTTTTTTATGCATCTTTTATTTCATGTACTAGTGACGATTTCGCCCTTATGAAGGCGTAGTGTTTGTTGTAGCCCAAGGGGCATGTGAGTCTTTTTTCTTTTCATGCTTTGAGACCTTTATAAAGGGGTCTCCTCTTATTGTATGAGGTTAATGTTTGATTAATAAAATTCTGAGATTTTTGTTCTTCTTTTCTTGCTTGAGAGCTTGAGAGAAAGAATGGAGGCCTAGGAGAGGCTCCACCCGAAGTACCCAACAGCCCACCTCGGTGAGCTCTTGGTATCAAAGTCTTTCGTCGCCTTCATCGTAGTGGTGCTCCTCATCCTCGCATGGTTCTTTCTTCTCCGCTAAAGCCCAAGAGTGAACGAGAGAGAAAGAGAGGGTACTCAAGGTGAACTTCTTTATTATTAATTGTGGGATTTTGTTATGAGCAATTAAGTAGATCTTTTTGTTTTGGAAGTGCTATGAATTGTTTGGTTATCTCAAAGCAAATCTTCGCCTAAGCAAGTCAATTACCTAGAACGAATTAATCCTTCATTTTATTGGTAATAAAATTTGTTTTGACAACGCTTTGAATAATTCTCATTTTAATTTCCAATCGCAATTCCTACATTGATTCACATCACTATGGAGCTAATTTAGTTGGTGGATGACAAAAACTCACTTGAGAGATGCAGCTAGGGCAGCAATACGGGAGTTTAATTGAAAGTTCTTTTAACAGTTGAGTCTTTTAGAGCATCTCCAATTTTATGATTAAATTTCATTGGGCTCTTGATAGTCTTGTGTCCCAAATTCCCTACTTTTTTAATAGGTGCTATGTATTTTTTGTGATATAAAGATCTCATGACAAAAGCATGCAATTTCAATGTCAAGGAAATGCTTTATCTTACCTACTTATATGAGCTCAAATTCTTGGAGCAACCTCCGTTGCAGTCATTATACCTTCCAAGTCTTTATTAGTTATGATGATGTTGTCAACATAAACTAGCAGTGACGAGATCCCCATAAAGCAAGGTTTAAAAAGGTAAAATTGGAAATTAAAGCATTTTGTCTTAGTGAGGTGAGGTGTAAGCCTTTAAAAAAAACTCATAAAATTTCAAATAATTCATAAAAGTGATAAAAATGAACTAAATAATTGAAATTTTTATTTGATTCAACATCATGAATATATAAACAACAATTAGGGAATGAAAAATAAGCACATAATTAATTACAATTAGGATAATCGATGGATTGCTGAGATGGCAACAATATCCTATGAATCAATGAGGTGTCATTATGTGAATAATTCCATGTGATTACGGAAGTAGGGGAGGATATATATTAGGCTAAATTGATGGAATTTCATTTTTCCACATTAACTTTTCTTAATTATGTAATGGTAGACTTAATCATTTTGAAAAGATAAGGTTAAAACATAATCTTAATTGTGATTATAAATCTAATGATATTTATATTTACTTTAATAAACTTTAATTCTATTTTTATTTAAATTTACTTGATTATCGTGAGAGCTCAACATTCACTCGGCCAAGCTTAAAATTGCTTAGTTAAATGATGTCAACATAGAGTATTTGATTGGGCGTAAAGGCTTAATTTAATTTGACTTAAGTTTGAATTAAGCCTCATCCAAACATGCCTTATGAATTTCTACGCTTTAGATGGCGATGATAAAGAACTTATTTCATTATGCGGTCTAAATAGTCCTCATGAATGGTTCTTGTGAGGTCCAATTTTGATAAACAAATCATTCCAAGGTTTTGAAATTTTAGGCGCTGGTGTTTATGGCTGATGGACTGGCTGAGTCGGTCTAGCCAATTAACTCTACCCCAGCAAGGGGGATAGGTTTAGCTGATGGCAGAAGAGACTTTTGGGCCCCACTAGTGTGGGCCGCCGGCAAGGAGAGAGGGGGGCTCAAAGAGAATTACAATTACCTTTAATTACTTATCATAGAAAACAAAAATTGGGAAGGAATTAGGAATGTTAGTTAGGGAGAGAGGGATGATTTTAATCATATTTGGAAGGGAATTAGAAAGTTTTATTTAGGGAAAGATAACTGATTTGAATTTAGATTTGGGAGGCAATTAGGAAAATTTATTTAGGATTAATTATGTTGTTTTATTTTCATTATGTGATTTATTGTTATGGAGTAATTTTCTTTGGAGTTGTTACTAGCGGCGCCTAGGGTTTGTGGAGAGTTGATTTATCTCTCAAATGGTAGATTAACTTGTATCTTGGTTGTTGTGCCAATATCAATAAAATTAGCTCATAATCTTATTCTTTCTTACTAATTTCTACTGCGTTTTCACTTCATTAATGTTGGTTTTTTTGTTATGTGGAGGTCGGATTCGTATCAAATTGGTATTAGAGCACCTTTTTTAGGACCTATGGCGGCTAAAGAAGGTTGATGCATTGGAGGAGAGGCTTGATGGGAAGTTGAAAATTTGAAATATGAATTCAGAGAGCGAATTTTAGCATTTGAGAGTAGATTTTCAAATCTAGAAGAGATGATGAAAATGATGTTAGAGTTTCAAACCAAGACAACATCGTCGGAGGCAAGAGCACTGTTGACTAGATAAGAAAGTGGGGAAAACCCTAATGTAGGGACAATGAGGGACAATCGGTGATGCAATCAAAAATTTGGAAGAGAGACCCAAATTTTTGATCACAAAAAAGAGACCTTACTAGGAAATAGAACATTACAAAACTTATAATAATTAGACAAATTAAACAAAACAAAACACAACTTTAATATTATAAAAGGACTCACAAACAAAAACTCTTACAAACGACACTTACAATTTGGACGCTTACAAACTTTGACACAAACAAAATGACTCAAACAAGACACCCTATAGTTGCTTCACATAGAGAAGAAGGATACTGATGG
>NW_021319836.1:422656-458133 GCF_001605985.2 Dendrobium catenatum | reverse complement strand
AGAGATTTGGGAGAGATCGATCCTCCTCTCGAATTGAGGATCAATTGTATCTTTTCTATTTTGTTGCATCTCCTAGTGGAATACAAGTTTCTACTTGCGTTTTTCTCTCAGTTTTCCCTAAACTGTGCTGATTTCCTGCTGTCAACAGCAGAATTTTGTTGTTTTCCTGATACAAACAGCAGTTTCTCTGCTATTTGCTTGCCGATTTTGGTTAGGATTACTTGCGAACTCAAGTATTTCCTATCAAATTGGTATCAGAGCGTCGTTTTTGGGACCGTTGGCGGCTGAAATCCTGAAAATTTCAGCAGTTTCTTCGTTCCCGGAATAAGATGGGTGAGATTCTTGGGAAGAACGTGGCCGGAAAGAAGGTAGAAGTCTTGGAAGGCGAAATCGGACAACTGAAATCCGATTTGGAGGGAAGATTTTTCGATTTCCAAAATCAAATCACCTCCAACAATGAAAGGTTGAAGGGGAAGTTCACTGTGTTGGAAGAAATGATGAAGAAATTACTTGAAATGAAGACCAATCCGGTGACATCAGAAGTAAGAGAGACCATCGACGGCCATTGCATGGGAGGAAATCCGAACCCGTTGCGGGGGAGGAGGAATTCAGAGGTAGAGATACTGGAGGAGGAGAACGACATGCCCCCTCTAGAACCGCTTTCTAAAGAAGAGATGAGTAGGAGACACGACAAACGGGAGGCTGATTTTGTCGGAAGAATAGAAGAATTTCATCGCCCAGGTGCTGAATTTGAAAGAATCCAGCATCGAGGTACTGATTTTGAAGGAGGGAGAGATGAATTCCATCGCCGAGGTGCTGAATTCGAAAGAATTTAGCGTCGAGGGGCTGATTTTGAAGGGAGAAGGGAGGAATTTAATCACCGAGGTGCTGAATTCGAAAGAATTCAGCGTCAAGGTGATGATTTTGAAGGAAGAAGGGGAGAATATGAAGAGAGGTTCGAGTATAATCGTCGGAGGGATGATCGGGACACTTGGGGAGCTCTTCCTCTTCGATGAATGGGAGGTTATGGAGGAGTCAGGGGAAACGGAGGAGATCCAAAAGTGAGGATGCCCATCTTTGAGGGTGAGGATGGTCATGGGTGGATTTATAAGGTGGAGCGATATTTTGCTGTCAATGGGCTGACGGAGGAGGAGAAATTGACAGCGGCGGGAATGTGCTTAGAGGGAAAAGCCTTAGCCTGGTATCAGTGGCGTGACAGACGAGAGCCTATCCGGAGCTGGCGGGAGTTCAAAGAATGCTTATTAGAGCGTTTACGAGCAGATGAGGGAGGAGACTTCTATGAGAAATTCTTTGCCCTTACCCAGAAAGGCACGGTGGCAGATTACCGGGAAAGGTTCCAGTATCTTGCTAGTAGGCTGGACCATATCTCGGAGTCAGCCCTGGAAGGGAATTTCATGAAGGGGCTGAAATCGGAGGTAAGAACAACAGTCAGAGTGTTGGAGCCAATGAATCTAGGTAAGGCCATGGAGTTGGCCCAGTTGGTGGAAGACCATAAGAAGTCTGAAAGAGGAGCTCGAGGAAACTGCTCAGGAGGCTCTTACAGGACGACGACTACTTGTCTAGCACCTAAGGGGCCTGCATCAAGCAACATTAATGAGACCACCCGGGAGAAGCCAATAGGAGGAGGGAGTGGGAAAAATTTCAAGAGGCTGACAGAGAAGGAGATGCAGGATAAGAGGACAAAGGGGTTGTGCTTCAGATGTGATGAGAAGTACATGCCAGGGCATAGGTGCAAGGACCGAACTCTTCAGGTTCTCCTTGTCTGTGAAGACGAGGAAGACGAGGAGGGAGGTGGGAGCAGATCTGGAGAGGAGAAGTTGCACCTGGATGTGGCAGAAGTCTCTCTGAACTCTGTAGTGGGATTCACTCTGAGTCATACTATGAAAGTGAAAGGAGAAATAGCTGGCCGTGAGGTGGTGGTGCTAATTGATAGTGGGGCTACCCACAATTTCATTTCCACTCAGGTCGTCAACCAACTGGGAGTCAAATTGGTGGACATCGGTTGTTATGAGGTGATGATGGGTACAAGGAAGGTGGAGAAAGGTCAGGGAATCTGTAAAGGAGTGGTGTTGACCATCCAGGGGATTCAAGTAAGAGAGGACTTTCTCCCACTAGAGTTAAGAAGCACTGATGCTATCCTGGGGATAAAGTGGTTGCAAACCTTGGGGGAAACCAAGGACAATTGGGGAGCACTCACGATGGAATTAATGGTGGATGGGAGAAAGGTGATTATAAGGGGAGATGCAGGGCTATCCAAAGCCATGACATCACTTAAGGCCATGGTCAGGGATATGCAAGAGGTGGGGGAAGACTATCTGATGGGACTACACAAGCTGAATGTGATCAGGATGGAGGAGGGAGGGGATGTTTCTCGTTCCGTGCAGCCCTTGGTTTCGCAATACAGTAAGGATTTTCAGTCACTTCAAGGATGACCACCTCCATCGGAACACGAGCATATCCCCACCTTGAGGACAAGGTGGATTTTTTGGAGGGGAGTATTGTTAGACCGGTCCAATGGACCGGTCCAGTCGGTCCACGCGGGACCGGTCCAGCTACACGAGGCGGAAGTTCCGCCTCCCGCACGCCCGCCGGGATCATAGGAAGGTTTTTGAATGGATTTTAGGAGGGAAATTGATTGTAGGGACTTTTTAGGGAATTCCTTTTGATTTGTATGCATTAAATAGTTGATTTTTCTAGGGTTTGAGTATCTTGAATTTGACAGAAATTTGAGATCTCTTAGGTTTAGGTTTTCTTTGGGCTCTAGCGGCGTCTAGAGATTTGGGAGAGATCGATCCTCCTCTCGAATTGAGGATCAATTGTATCTTTTCTATTTTGTTGCATCTCCAAGTGGAATACAAGTTTCTACTTGCGTTTTTCTCTCAGTTTTCCCTAAACTGTGCTGATTTCCTGCTGTCAACAGCAGAATTTTGTTGTTTTCCTGATACAAACAGCAGTTTCTCTGCTGTTTGCTTACCTATTTTGGTTAGGTTACTTGCGAACTCAAGTATTTCCTATCACTATTCAAGTACTAAAACCACGTGGCTTAGGGGAGGCCATGAAGTAGCCCAGCTTGTAGAGGATAAGAACTCCTTGGAGAGGAGTAGCCATAACAACAGTCCGAGAGTCTCTTATCGCACAATCACTACATTTCTGGCACCAAAGGTGCCATACGGTGTCTATTCAGAAGGAAGTCCCAAGGGATAAAGGTCAGGGAGAACGACCATGGGGAAACTTCAAGAGGTTGACTGTGTCATAAATTCAGGAGAAGAGGGCCAAGGGTTTATGCTTTATGTATGATAAGAACTTCGCTCCAGGCCACTGTTGTAAGGACTGTTCTTTATAGGTCGTAATAGTCTGTGATGAGGAGGAAGATGCTACAAAGGAGGAAGTAGAGGAGGAATATGATCACCTACACTTAGATGTTGTAGAGGTAACCCTTAACTCAGTGGCTAGGCTCACACTGAACCACACCATAAATGTTAAGGGGAGGATCGGGCATCAGGAGGTGGTAGTACTGGTTGATAGTAGAGCTACCCATAACTTCATTACCAACAAGATGGTGGATCAGTTGGGACTGAAATTAGTGGAGATGGGGGCCTTTGGGGTTATACTATGAGTAGGAAAAGTAGAGAGAAGAATTTGCAAAGGGGTGATCCTAATTCTTCTAGAGGTTCAGGTATTGGAATACTTTTACCATTGGATTTGTGGAGCACAAATGTGATACTAGGAATGAAGTGTTTGTAGAAGTTGGGGGAGACCAAAACTGATTAGAAGGCTCTAACGATGGAGTTCAAGGTTTAGGGGAGGAGAGTGGTTATTAGAGGGGATCCTAACTTGTCCAAAATTATAGTTTCACTCAAAAGAATGGTGACGGAAATCCAGAGTGAAGGAGTGAGATTTCTTGTGGATCTACAAAATTTTGAAGGAGAAGAGGATGGGGAGAAGATATAATATCATGCATGGTTCAGCCACTCCTACATTAATATCAAGAGGTGGTCGCCTACATGAAATTCCGAAATCCATAGTGTCGGATAGAGACAAGATGTTCCTGAGCCATTTTTTAAGAGAATCAGGATGTAGGGAATCGTTTTGAAGAGGAAAGTGGAACATACCATCCACAGACTGATGGATAGACCGAGGTGATGAACATGAGTGTTGAGACTTATTTGAGATGTTTTGTATCATAAACATCCAAGACTTGGGTGAAGTGGTTACCTTGGGCCGAGTATTGGTATAATACATCATATCATAGTGCAACACAGACTACACCCTTCAAAATCCTTTATTGCAGAGACCCTCCTCACTTGATATTCTACGAGACCAAGAGCCCTCCAATTTCATCAGTGGAATGACAGTGGGAGGAATGAGATAGGATATTGGGAGATCTAAAAAGGGGTACCTACTGTGGACACAATAAATTATAAAGAAGCAGTATGATTGTCATAGAAGGGGTGTGCAGTTTGAGGTGGGTGATAAGGTGTATTTGAAGATTCCATCCTACATATAGAAAACTTTAGCTCGAAGAAGAAATGAAAAGTTATCTCCATGGTACTATGTGCCTTATGCAGTTGTGTAGAGAATTGGTGCTGTGACGTATCATTTTTAGCTACCTCTTACCTCCACCATATACTCAATATTCCATGTGTTCCAACTGAGGATAGTTTTTGATGATCATAGTCCATAAACAATGCTATTGATGACCTTGACAAAAGAAATGGAGGTGATCCTAGAGCTAATGGAAGTGAGAGGAGTTTGCTTGACAATCAAAGGAGCTAGAAAAGTTTTGATTGAGTGGAAGGATCTGCCCGACTATGAAGCAACATGGGATTCATACCAGATTATTTAGCAGCAATTTCTTTCTTTTCGTCTTGAGGACATGGTGACTCTTTGGGAGGGGAGTATTGATGGATTGGCTGAGGTGGCCCAGCCAATCAACCCGGCCCCAATAAGGGGGGCCAGTCTAGGTTGCGAGCGGAAGAGCCCTATGGGCCCACTAGTGTGGGAGGTGGGCAAGGAGAGAAGGGGACTCAAAGGGGATTAATTCTACTTTAATTCTTTACCATAGAAAATCAAAATTGGGAGGGAATTAGAAAGGTTTATTTAGGGAAAGATGGTTGATTTGAGTTCAGATTTGAGATGAAATTAGGAATGATTATTAGGATTAATTAGGTTGTTTTATTTGCATTAAATGATTTGGTGTTTGGAGTAATTTTCTTTAGAGTTGTTCCTAGCGGCGCTTAGGGTTTTTGGAAAGTCAAATTACCTGTTGAATAGTAGAATAACTTGTATCTTGGTTTGTTGTGCCAATCAATAAAATTAGCCCATAATCTCATTTTTTTCTCTTCAATTTTTGCTAAGTTTTCTCTTCGTTATTGCTATTTTTTTTTTTGGTGTGTGGAGATAGGATTTCTATGGTGGCTAAGCTAAATAGTGATATAGACTCTTGTTTGATGAGTATTTAAACAAAAGTATTGTAGTAGGTGGTCTCATTAATTGTGATAATACATTGTCATGCTATTCCTTCGGTTGAGTCTATCTTCTAGTTTAACCAAAATTTAAAACTTGCTGAATACATGTTTCTAACTATGTTATAAATTAATTATGAGGGCATTTTTTAAGTGAAATCTAATTTAGACAATTTTAGTATCTTAGTTTTTTGCGAAGTCAAAAAATAAAAAATAAAAAATTTGTGATCTGTCATCCATTTGAAAATCACCCAACTACGGAGAATAAGTTATAATAATTTAACAAACATGAGATTGGAACTAAAGCTTCAGCTTGAGCATAAGCTTGCCCGAGAGGCAAGCTCAATGAGCCATTTTGATCCATGGTGTTGTTGATGTAATGCTTATGAAAGAGGTTCGATTGAGATAGTGATCTAGGAGGATGAGGATGGAGGCACACTAGGCTAGTGGTGATATGAAACAAATTAGGAATTGCATTAGAAATTTGTAAAAAAAAAAACTTGATTTAAGCGTACTAACAATAAACTAATATTTCACCAGATGAGATCTTAGGAATTTAAAATATTGATATTGTTATGGCCTTTGGTTACACAGTCGAAAAACAAGAACTTAAAATAATTTCAATCATAAGCATAAACTTAAATGATGTAAACTTTAAATCCACCAGTTAACATTTAGAAAAGTCATATTGAGTTTCCCTCACTCACGCTCTTGGAAAGATCTTAGCTGAAAGAGAATCTCAACAACCCTAATGATGCCACAAAAAGTGACAGGACGTCAAGTGTCTTGATCCACAGAAAGTTAGTCAGAAGGGGAGACACGGATGGATGCCCGACGATTCGCCAATGTCTAGAGGGTAGATGTTCTTAAATCTAAGGTGCCAACGTGAATAGAATGTGATTGACATAATCTTCAACGGAGTTGTCAACGTCCAAATTGAGATCGAAGAAAGGGGATTGAAGAATATCCACCAAGCCTTGGTTGTTGTAGACGAATCCGTGGCCACGCTCGGGATTGGCCATGCACTAGTAAGAAAGTCGGGAAGGAATGATTGTCTTCTCCTTATCTTGGGATATAACTCATGAAGGAAGAAAATACAAGAAGGGGAAAGAGGGGATAGGGTCGGCCAAGGGAGGGGAGTGGTTTGTTTTGTGGAGTTAGGGTTAGGGCTTGGGATATGGAGGGGAAACTAATAATCTGAAATTAAATTTAGATTTAATGGAAATAGTAAAGGGGTATGAATTTTGAAAATTTGAATTTCAAATTTAAATAGGGTTAATGGAAAAAAAAGAGAGGAGGGAGGGGTTATAGGGCCGGCAGCAAGCATAGGGTAGAGGGGAGATTCGAAAGAAATTTAAAGATTCTTAATTCATTAATCCAATTTACGAAAAGGATAATGACCTCAAATCTAATTTAAAATTAAATTAGACTTAATTTTGGTAATTTTCCTAATTTAACTTGGTTAATTTAGGAAAGTATTTTAAATTCAAATTTGAATTTCAAATTGAATTACAATATTTCCCAAATCATTTAGGCTAATTTAGGCATATAATCATGATGATTGAAATCATCATTATGAGGGCCAAGGTGGAGGGGGCTGGTGGCTAGAAGTGGGGTTGGGAGAGGATGCCGGGTTTGTGGGTAGGCTGGCGGCTATCCATGAGCCAGGGACACACTTCCGACGACCGGTGGGTTTTGCTTTTGCCCACATCTTGAGACTTCACCACTCAAGAACTCACAAGCTCTCAAGAAGAAAACTAGAAATATTTTTCATTAATCAAGCATTAAACCTAATATAAGACTATGGGTCTTATATATAGGCCTCAAAGAGAAAAGAAAAGAAACGACTGAAATGCCCTCAGGGCTACAACTCAAAACAATACATAAATAAGGATACAACCTTCAAACTTGAAATAACAAAAGCTAATACATGAAATAAATAAAAAATACAAGCTCCTAATCTTAGCCATCGATCTTCAATGCTTCCGGTGATAGACGTTCCGGAATCTCCTGCTGATGCATCAAGTGGTCTCACTAATGTGATTATAACCGAGAAATTTCAATGGTGTTGGTACAAAATAGTTGTTGGCATTGAAGAAATTCTCTTAGTAGGAAAAGGGGAACTAGGAATGAAGGCGAAAAGTAACAATGAGATTAGTCTAATTCAAAGAGAAGAATTTTGGTAGATATGATAAATTAGAGAAGCAAACAAGAATATCAAGATGATAGAGGAGAAAGTTAATGGAGGAGAATAAGAGGCAGTGGATGGTCTCAGAATGGATTTTAAAGGAGAATATGATAATACTTTTTTAGGGGTTTAAAAATTTAAGAAATTGTGCAACAAACTCTATATCTTTTATATTTACAAGTATATCCTAACTTAGGTTTTTTTTCATACACGGATCAACTCTTAAGCTAACGTGCCAAGTCATAATTGGCTTGAATTCTACTGTTTGTTCTAGTTCAAATCATTGACTCAATAAACTAGCTGAGTTATAATTGACTTGAACTCTGCTTGTTTGTTCAAGTTCAATTTATAGGCTCAATAAACTTGGCTTGTGAGTCCTCAGTAATGGACTTGCTTGTAAAATTAGATTTGGTCAATAATTCAACAAATATTGTTAAAAAATTGCTAGTCTAATTTTTTTGCAAGCTAAAGGTCACACGATCTCTCACCATGTGCACTTTTTATTTATTTATTTTATTTATTAAAAATTCATTCGATTAAAAACAAATAAATCTATTTTATTTGAAATATATACTTTTTGTTATAGCTTTATACTAAATATTAGTTGATTCAACTTAAAGTTTACTTAATTTAAGTTATTCATAATTATTAAAAACTGAAACCACCTAAATTGAAAATGCACTTGCAACTACAATAGAACTTTAAGACTTGTATATATTTTTTTTTCTTCTAGGAAAAGGGTGGTAGAACTCATGAATCTTGGGGGCTTGAGTTGAAACGAAGAAATAATGTTCTAGAGAAATATTTTTATTTCAACCTTTTGCATATAAAACTTTAAATGTTTTTTTTTCCTCTCATTGATTCCAACAAAATTTTAGAGTGATGGTGAAATTGACGGAGATATTATCAGCAGAATTCAAGTTGGATAGGTGAAGTGGAGGAATGCATCGGGCTTTGTGCGATAGAATATTCCCTCTCAAACTTAAGGGAAAATTCTATAAGATGGTGGTGAGACCTGCAATGCTTTATAATGCCGAATGTTGGCCATTAAAAGAGAAGCATAATACTAAGTTAAGTGTTGCAGAGATGAGGATGCTTAGGTGGATGAGTGGCTTGACCCTTTAGAGATAGGATACGAAATGAGCATATACGTGAAAAGGCTAGATTAGCTCCAGTGGAAGATAAGATTAGAGACGGTCGCCTTAGATGGTTTGGTCACATTAAACGGAGGCCTTCCGATGACCCGGTTAGGAAAGTTGAGGTATTAGATTTGACTCATGTTAAGAAAGGTAGAGGTAGACCTAAAACGACTTTGTTAGAAAATATTAGAAATAATTATTCTTTATTAAATTTAAATGAGAATTTGACTTTTAACCAGACACAATGGCGAAAAGGGATTCATGTAGCAGACCCCACGTAGTGGGACAAAGGCTTGATGTTGTTGTTGTATTGATTCCAACAAAGTGTAACCCATATACTACAATATCCTCTTAAATTTAAATGTATAGAAGGGAACCTATACACCCTTTGTATCACACACTTTGTATGTTATATTGATGCGCAATAAATCTTTTCCTTGCCATTAAATACCCCTTGGATAAAATCTCTTCCCATCTTCCTTCTTTGTGCATGTGGTAAGCAATCAAATTGATATGTCGTTCTATGAACAAAGGGAATGGTGAGAAGTGGCAAGACACTATAGTATGACAAAATGTTCCTTTGGTTATCCTTAATAGAAACTTGGTTAAAGCAGCTTTTAGCCGCATCAAACTACATGGATTTGGCCTACTCATATTTTTTTATCAAGCATTCCAAGTTTTTTATAGCCAACCAAACCCATGGAATCTTGTTGATTTGGTTATCAACTCAAGTAAGTCTAAAGCTTGACACTTTTTGAATCTGAAAGCTCTCTTTTTGTGTTGAATCAAAGAATGGGTACTTTTTGGAGAAAAAATTAAGTGTTTGATAAATCACTACTCATATATTTCACTCTCCTTTATAGAAGATTGTATTCCTAGTTCTATCCTCTTGATAATGTAAGAGAACTAGGGCTGCAAATGAACTAATACACTTGACATACAACTCTTGGTTCAGCTTGATTAAAACTCCATGATCATTTTATTAACTAATTGAACAAAGTTGAATATTTTATAAAATTGGATTGATAAATAAACCTAAACAATTTGATGATTGATTTGTTTATGACATGAACAATATAAATTAAAGTTTGTGAACAAGCTTGATAAGAAGCTGGATTAAGAGTCGATAATATGCTCATGCTCTTTTAAAATTTGATTATAAATTTATTTAATATATAATTATGTGGGAGTCTCATTCTTTTTTTTATTAGAGTGTTTTTATTAATGAGCAGAAGCTACTGTTTACACTCATTAAAATGCATGTTTATTTAAAGTCTGATTTGAGCTCAATAGGTTGTTCATTATTAGGTTCAATGAAGTTTGTTTACTTAATCAACAAGCTACTTGATAATATTATTCTTTAATAGACTCATTTAGCTAACAAGCCAAGCTCAAACTGCTATACTTTTAAATAAACCGAGCCTGAACACTACTATAAATATACGATTTGGAGTTGGAACTTGAGCTTGAACAGGATTTTGGCAAAAAAACTTAAGCTCGAGCATGCTTTTACTTGGCTCAGCTTGATTCATTTGTAGTCCCAAAGAGAACTCCCAATTAAGAATATTCTCATGAAGCTCTGCAATAAGTTTATGTTGTGATGCATTCTCATTCGGTTTGGCTTAGTGTGATTTTTTTTAAAAATTTTATTTGGATTGCTACTTTCATTATCAAAGGAGATGGCAGAGAGATTGTGAAGATACTGTGACTTTTTCATTTATGGTTTGTTGGCGTATCATGGTATATATAATTGAAGGATGCTTAATTTTTTTTAATCCTTGACCTAAGGGTCCTTTGGCAACTATGAGTTACCTTGTCCAATATGACCTCATTGACCGGGGGTGAGAAAATTGCAAAGAGGCTAATTTTATGGTAAGGCTTGGTTAACAATTGATTTTGTGCTCCACAGTTTTACCAAATAGCTCACTAACTTGAAAACATGATTGTCAGGAGATGGTGCATACTTTAAACCTTCGATCAATTAGGTGGTTCAATGAAATATTCTGAGCATTACGACTTTACCCCAATGATTTGTTTTTTCATTTTGTAATTTGGAGACCATAATTTGTAGACCCAATGTGATGGAACTTGGTTTGTAAATTTCGGAATCCAGGGAAAACAGCCCAAAAACAGTGGGAAAATTGGGAATTTCTTGGATGAAAACAATCACAAACACTTCATTAACTTAAATATCAAAAGACTTACAAGTTTCCACGGATACAATGCTCTCAATTCGAGAAGAGAAGCTTTCTCCCAAGCCCTAGACTAGAAAAACATAAAAACAGCCACCAAACAAGATCCCCCTTAAAACAAACTCTAACTCCCTTTTAACCCTCACATAATCCCCCCATAATACCCTAATTACCCCTAGGGCAAACAAATTACCCCCCCTCTTCCATTTGGTGGCCCCCAGGGGCCCACCCGCCTCCTCCCTCTCCTTCGGCCGAGCGCCCAGGCGGGCGGGTTCTCCGCCTGCAATAAACGAGAACCGGCCCATTTTGGGCCGGTGCTGATGTGGGATGGACCGGCCGGTCCGGTCCATCACAATGTTGTGTTTGGTGTAGGGGATCTCTTTAGATTTTAAATTGTAGCGTGCACATCAACAGAGTGGTGAGCCTTTGCATTATGGGTGGCCTGAACCAACTTATCTGTGAATTATTTAGTTGTGCCCCCTTCAATTTAGTTTTGCATTTTGAATGCAACCATCATTGGGAAGAATGAAAGCTTTCTAGCATCTTCCTTGCATTGACTTGGTGCTGGTGGTTCCCTCAGCCATGGTATTTGTTAATTGCACTCATTATTTAAAAGGAAAATGCCTTCAGGTCACTATCCTTGTATTGATGAGTCCCTATAACTTGGAATTTCTATGTAAACGAGCATTGCATAAAGGGAGGCGATTATACCACGATAAGTTAAGGACATTACTCCGATTGAGGTTTGGCGTTTTTGAATTTTATCATATTTTGAGATAGTGAGACTAATGGCATATTGATCATTTAATCAAAACTTTTGCATCACAAAGGGTCTTTTGAGATCCAGAGTCACTCAGAAAGGCATTGATATGAACTCGTTCTCGGGTCAATGGATTGGGTCAATAGAACCAAATCTTGGTTAGCTCCTATGATGAAACTTGGAATTTATCTTGAGGTCAGCACATCCTTTTTTTGATGTGCATTACATTGATCTCCACCACAAGGCTACATACTATTCAGTTTTTTTTTTTTTTTATCTAAAGCTTTGATAGTATACAAAATTTTGGTTGCTAGTTCCATAATTAGTTGATGGCCATGGCATTTTCTTGCTCCTCTCGAGCATACTTGCGTAATGACAGCCTTTTCGTTTCTCTGAATATGTCCTTCATTCTTTTCCTCATCTTTAAATATCTGGATAACTTACTAGCCACGCCAATGTTTTGATTTTAATAACGATTACTTTTTCTGCCTCTCCCAGTTTCCTTTGTTATAGCTTATTTATGGTCCCATTCAACTAATATTAATTTGCATTATATACTTCTATCATATTACAAATTGTGGAAGATTATTGAAATGGGAGTAGGGAACAAAATTGTTCTTTAGTTGCAATTTCTGATTGATGGTATTATTTTGAGAGATTTAGAAGGTGAAAAAAGCCTGCAAGTATTTTATGGAGATATTGTATGTATGTATATATAATATATACACGGTAGTTTGAGTTTCAACTTTGAGGCGGTAAGAAATTGAAAACATGCTATTCCTTTCAGCATAGACGATGTGTAATAATGATTAATAGAGTTCACAGAAAAAATAAATAAATAAATAAATAAAATAGAGTACACAAACTGATTTTAATGAGACATCTTGATGCTCTTCTAACATTACAATCTATTTATATCTTCTATTTTTCATCTGGTTTCTACAAACATAGCTTTTGTACTGGATTTTTAGGTTTAAATTTATTAGACTAAATTTATCGATGTTGGACGATCACATATTTTTTGCTCAAGATATATAATTAGATTTCAATGATCAACTTTATAAACAAGATGCAATATGACCGAGTGGGTCCATTCATTGAATGAAATAAAAAAAGGTTGTTCTCATATTTGAAATTTAAATCACGCTTGCAGCCATTATTTTCATTACTCTTATCCCAAATTTTTAATATGTTGTTGAATGTTCATTCTTCGATCATTCTGTTGAGTATTGGATAAGGTGTAAATCTATCTTTACAAAAAAAAATTGGCACGGATTTGTCCATATGATGTTTTTTATATCCTCCTTTTTGTCTAATCCTTTGACATTAGTTTCTCTAACCATCTTATTAAGTGCATTTTCTATGCTTTGTTGTTCATTTCCTAATCACATATTTTCACTACTTTATATTTAATAACTGCTAGTCTCACAATCCCATCATTCTTAATTTGTTCATATATTCATTTTATCATTATCATCTTTAAAAGGTTATCTTTGACTTTTCCTGCAAAAAATTTGGACTTATAATATAATTAGTCCAATAGCAATTTTATAAAAATTATCTTTAAATCTCTAACATTTCTCTATCGCTAAATACTCTTAAGATACTTATCCATTTTAATAATCCAACTTTAACTCTAGAACTCATATTCTTATCTATATTTTATTCTTTTCTTGATCTCACCTTCTTCTAATAATATTGATTAATAAACTATCAATACTATACTAACAAAAATTGCATATAATATACTCAATCTTTATTTAATAATCCTAAATCCTTTATTATGTTAAAATATTATCTACAACATTTAACTTTTAACTAAATTTTAAGAGATATCTCATCAGCTAGAATTATATCTATGTAAAGCATATGTGAAGACAACTTATTTTGAATAACTTTCTTACATATCTTTATAACTAAAAAAAAGGAATTCTGAATATAATCCTACTTTAATGGGACATTTTTTATTCCAGAACTATTACCAGTATTAATCACTGCTGCATCATATCTTTGATAACTTTGGCATATATTTGATGCACTTTTTATCTTAATGTGTACCAAATCAAATTTTCTAGTAGTTGCTCTTTTGCTTTTTTATTAAAAAAACAGTAATATGAACATTTTTTGTTTTTTGTACTTCTCTACTAATTTCTTGAGACAAAAATATTTTTGTAGTCGACTTTCTTGGCGCTGAAATGATAAATTAGTTATTTTATATTAACATATTTTTTTTTTCTAGGTGAATTATCTCTCTTTACCTCATTATATGAACATTTATATAGTGAACTTCACTATAACTTTGATTCCTCTATTATACTACAATTTTGAATGTCTCTTTCTTTATAAATACATATATCATAATGCTGGTACTTCTATTATTGGATGTCCTTTGTTGTTAAAATTTTATTAAAATGATATGTTAATTAATCCACTTCAATAACATCCATAACTCTTCAAATCTAAATAGGCTAACTCATAAGGACCTAAATTTTATCTCTGTTGCGTGTTAGAAAATTTGAGTTGATAGAGTATATATTTTGCGTCCGTGTGATACAAAAATTTAGCACACAGATAAAAGTAGTAATACCATAAATTTTTTACGTGAAAAACTCAGGAAGGGAAAAAATCATGGGGCTTGACCCAGTTGGAAAATTCACCATGTAGTAAGTGATACAAAAATCCTCTTTTCTTCACCTTTGAAGAAGAGAGGGTTTGAACGAATGCCTAATTTTTCCTGAGAGATTACCGAAACAATTGTCCACAGAGGTACTGTTAACACTCAACAATAGTGCTTGATTTTTCCAATAGAGATTATAAAAAATAGATGTCCACAAGATGACAGATATACCCAATGGTAGGGTTAAATCTTGTTAGTATTCTGGAGATGGTAGTGATTTCTGATGCCGATCGTCGGTGGCGATAGTGGTCGTTGGTGGCAATAACTAGTGGTGGTCGTCAATGACGATGGCTGGAAAATGCAAGGAAGCTTTCTCTAGTTCTCTCTATTCTTCCTCCCTCCCTCATGTGAAGAATGAGATTCTATTTATAAAATTTTTCTAAGTGTCAGGCTCTGTAAATATAGAGAAGATGTAGAGCAAATTCGGAGTGCTCTATCAGACGATCCATATTGATTTCATCAATCATAGAGCATTCGTCAAGCATTTAAGTGCTTTAATAATGTCAGAATTAAGTGATATTGACTCATTAGATTCATCTTGTCGAGCCGCTCGATCCGATTATAAGCATGTCTTATTTGGAGACCATTTGGCCATCCAATTAATGTTCCTAAACTTTCAAATATGCCTTAGGCCCTTGATTCTATCCCATTTGGTCTCGGATTTGACCGATTTTGGTGTCATTGAGTTCGTCTTATCAAGACGTTTAATTTGTCTATAAGTTTGCTAAGATCAAAGTTCATATGATCCCAAATTTAATTTTGAAAGTTTTCAATTCAAATATGCCTTGAGATTCATGTCTTATCATGGTGATTTTTGGTGACATATCAATCTCTATGCATTTTTTTAAGAGCTAACTCCATTTCACCTGTTTGGATCATTCTATAATATAAATTGTTATTTTGTCAATTATACGCTTTTACAATAATTTATTTAAGTTCTCATTTAGCATTTTTATATTGATGTCTTCAAGTAATTTTCTTAATTGAATCAATCATCTTAACTCACACTTAATTTTCCTCAACTAAAAACATTAATTTGTTCATATTAGCAATCTAGGAATATTAAGTATTTGTCAATTTTCAAGTTTTACCATCTTAGGCACTTTTTTTATCCTTTTTGATGTTTTCTTGATACTTTTAAGATTTACACCCGTAGCTATTACTTTATGATGCATGAACAAACTTTCTATTAGAATTATTTTATAATATTTTTTCCCTTTTAAGTAAAAGCAAGTCTATTTTTTATTTGGTTTCTCCATTTATTAAAGATATTAAAAGGTTTTCTCATTTTTTAAAGTATGTATTTGCTATTAAAAGATGATATGCTCATGAAACCTAGTATAATTTCTCCTTTGATATTTTAATCTTATATTCTATACCTGCAGTGAATTGACATTGAAGCCATCATATTGGAACCAATATATGTCCGTTTTAATTACCTCCCAAAAAATACCCTCTCTTCCATTGGTTTATATTGTTACAATTCATCAATTCTTTTCAAATTAGTTTTTTAAATTATCTCCTATTTCAACTTGTGAAGCGTAAGTATTAGTGTGACCAATGATGTTTTAACATATAATTAAATTGATAGCAATCATCCTTTTACTAACCTTTTTCACTTGAGCAGTTTTGTCTTTTGATTCTGTATCTGTTGATGTTCTAATTCATTTATAATGTTAAATTTTTTTCGATATGTTATAATTTATATTTTTTTTCTTGATATCCTTCAAAATTTTCTGATGGGGACATCAGATCGTGGAAGGTTTATCAGAGACGTGGCCGCCGATCTACGGCCACTATCGAGTTTTTATATTTCTGAGTCATTTGTATTATTTTATTATTCATGTATTTTCTTGTTTACTTAGGTGTCATTTTGTTTTTCCCGTTGTACCCTCTTATGAAGGGATGTCGTATGTAAGCCCAAGGGGCATTTGTGTATTTTTGTTTTGAGTCATTTGTATGAGGCTTTATATAGCCCTCCTTATTTTCTTTTGGAATGAATGAATGATTGCTTATGAATTTTCTTCTTCGATGAGTTTGAGAGAGCTTGAGTGTGCTCATGGAGAGAGATCCCTAGGAGAGGGAGGATCACGCAATACCCACCAACCTAGATAAGTCGGGTTCGTGGTTTCGTTCTTTATTTTCTTTTCTCTTTATTCCTCCCATCAATCCTCACATAATCGCCGTACCTCCATTACTCCGAACCCCTTTCCCCATCCTCTTCATATCCACGGCCAAAATCCCTACCCAATTCCCCAATACCACCGGCCCAACACCTAGCCACCGCCACCCTCTCACTTCCTTTTTCCAATTGAAACCCTTGCCTAATTTGGGTGAATTAATTTTGGGAAGATTTGAAAAAAAAAAATCAAATTCAACTAATTTGAAATTTGAATTCTTTCCTAATTCATCAACCTATTTTTGGAAAGTTACTAAATCAATTCTATTTGAATTTCAAATTCAAATAAGATTTAATTATTTCTTTCCTAAATCCCAATCCCAAATTAAGTAACCACAATTGAATGCATTAAACCCATATTTCCCCCTATGGATGCCGCCGGCCCCTTCACCTCCATCTTGGCTTTAATTAATAATTATTGCCTATTCTCCCCATATTGCTTTGGAAACTAATTTCAAATCCCCCACATTGCTCCTAGCCGATTTTCCTAAGCCTTATTTCCTATTCTAGTTCCCAAATCAATTCTCTGATTGAGGGAATAGAAAATCCCTCAGATTTTCCTGCTATCCCGCCGCCCCTCTTCCTCCCTCTCTCTCTCCAATCCTCTCTTCCCTCTTTAATACCTCTCTTGATTCAAGGCTAAAGCTCCCCTCCAAATTCCCTACCTACTACACTTAAGAAAATCTGAAATTCTTCTCAGATTTTAATCCAAAATCTGAAATTGTTTCAGTTTTCTGGGAAAGGAAACTTGGAGTTTATTTCATCTTCACATACAAGAGAAACTTCTTTCTCTTCGACGACATTCGAGGCCATTAGCAAGACGGAAGGAGAGTTCATTCTTCGTCCCCATGCATGGCGGATCCAGCAACTGAGTATGGTTTAACTTGGGACGAAGACGGCTACACCGACATCCTACGATCAACCTTTTTCGACGTGAACCCAAGGATTGATCACACCATCGAAGACTACTTGGAGCACATCCTAGACAATTTGGTGGAAGCTATCGACGAACACTTCGAAGGCATCGATTGGATGATCTCCACCTCTCCCTAACGAAGGTTTCTCTTTTCCCTTTCATCTTATTCCTTTTAGTCTAAACTCTCCTTGGTTTGATTGCAGTCACGACGGACTCTTCCGCATTGCTCTTGCTTAAGCTTAGTAATCATAGGATTTGAGTTCACCTCGATGCATGCTAATTCTCATTGTTAGATTAGGGATTAGTTTGAAAACTACTACTGCTCATCGTGTTGTTTTTCTATTTATTTTGGAAGTTTCAAAGTTCTTACCATGTGATTTTAAACCTAAGCGGATAACCACTAATTGCTTTATCTCGTTGTTTGAATTTATTATTAGATTTGTACTCGATTTATTCTGATCATAAGTTGTGCAAAATCTAAGTGAATTAAACATTGCATACGTAGTCCTGCATCATTTTCTCCAAACAAGAAATATTTATTTGTCTATTTGTCTAATTTATATGTCAACCAATTCCCTTTTGTTTTCCATTTGAAGTATCCGATTTCATATAACAAATTTAATTTAATTTTGTTCAATCACAATTGTCCCTTGACACTTTTTTTTTATTTTTTTTTATTTTTTTTTAATTGTCCCTTGACACTTGACACTTGATCCTACGTCCAGGATGAGAATTCGTTGAAGGCTCACCTGGATCATGCCCATCATTATTAAATCTCAACCATCCCTTGGAACTTAATCCTACAGTCAAGATGGGAATCCATGTGAGGCTCACCTGGATCACATTGATCTTCCATATTTGGGTGGTTGATTTAGGATGGATTATATTAGGGCAATTATGCATGATTCCGTAATTATTTATTTCTTTATTAAGATATCTTGTATAGATCTATAAATAGGGATAATTTTCTGTAATAAATTAAGACTTTTTCCTCTCCAATTCTTTGAATTTAACAAATTTCATGTCTTGTCAACCCACATTTAACCTTTGGTGTATAATACTCTATCAATCGATTCTCTTTGATTTTTCCTTGGGTGCATCCAATTTCATGTGGCAAATTTAATTTAATTATTGCTCTAGTCAACCTTTCCTCTCATTTAATGACCATTGGTTTAGTTCATGCCTCTTATAAATGATGACCTAGTCACTTGTGACCTTTTCACCCCTACATCTTGAAAGGCTAAACTACTGAAGGATTATATGACCTATAAGTCAACTAATCTTGATAGGGATCTTTGAGCATATAAATTAAGGGTTCTAACCATTAGATTGATCCTTCTGGAGGACTTATGTGTGACGCCTTAGGACCAAATGAAAGGATTGGACTTAAGCTTATAACTAATTAACTTATTCATCAATAACAATATAATCCAGTCAATTTTCAACTCTATACATCAAAATAAATAAAACTATATTATAAAATCAGTACCTTATTGTCCACGCTCAGAGAACCATTCTCTAGACCTGAACTACTCCACCGGACTTTTTTCTTTGTCTGAAATATTTGAAAGCAATAGAATAAGCTTAACTAGCTTAATAGACTCACTCCACACCTCACTGGTATCAATGTCAAATATAAATATTTAAGAATATTCAATTAAAATAAATCAAAGATTTACGAAATAATTAAAATATAAACAAAGCCTGAATTTAACAGTTCCAATAAATACCTAATCTCAGAAATATTCATATTTGATAAAATGCCCCCATTTAGGAAGATGAGACATGAAATGAATAAATGAGTACTAAGCAGTTCAAAATGGTCGATTAGGATCCAGAATCCTAATGCTTTTTTCTCTTTCACCCTCCTACACAGATAACCTAGAGAAAGAGCTTTCTTCTTCAGCGTTTTTATTTGATATTGTTCTATAAAAATAGCAAATGTGCTATCTAAAATAAAAGAAATCAATAATGGCAATATTACTTGTTTGGATATTAATAAAGTTGGTTAGCATTTTCTCTGCACACATTGAATTCGAGGTGGCTATGACTGTGTAACCATTTTATGCTCATCCATAATATCAGCCATAGTAGTGTTAGTACTCCAAAAAGTGTATACCATTTATGTCATACAACCTATTTCTTTGCACCGTTTCAGTTTTAGGCTTCGTTTGGGACGGCTTTCTTACTGCTTCTTAATTTTTATACTAAAAAGTCGCTTTAAGAAGCAGCAAGAAAGCCGTCCTTAACGAAGCCTTAATTTGCAGAACAGAAAATCTATTATATTCGGTTACTGTAAATACTTTCTAAACGTGAATGCAAATAACACTAAAAACCGAATTTACCAGATATACATATTCTGGATTACAATCTTTTTTACATTCAGGCATGCACTGGAAACATCAATGGGGAGAGGGCCAAAGAATCTGATTCTCATATTCAAATTCCTAGAAGGTAAGCAAGCTTTCAAATGCTCAAGAGAATCACAAGATTTTCAGTTCTATAACAATTTCTTTTGTTTTTTTTTTTTTTGTAAAAAGTAGCAGTATCTCCCTTCATTGCAGGCCAAAGCCAAAGTTCTTTAGATCTCCCAGGTTACCTGTGAAAAAATCCTCACTCTTACGCCTGCAAGTTATTACCAAAAGCCATAAACAAGGCACTCATTAAGACAAGCCATGATCAAATTAATGGTTTTGGGAGGTTTGAGCTTCCATCTCCCACAATTTGGGGTTTTTTGAGTTGGATTTTTTTCCTGCTTCAAGTTGAAGCTCTAAATCATTATTCGAGATGATGTGGGGGATCGAAGATTCGCTCGGCAAGTGTTCGCCAAGGGAAAAGACATGAACTTGATCATGATAGTCATCAACATTTTCTTTCTTTTGAATCTTCTTCAGGACAGAACTTTGAAGGATTTTTTGTTCATTATTGGTTGGTTGCCTGCTGTTTTGAGAACAATTATACTCTTTTAAGGAGCTAAAATGGTTAGAAGAAAAGAAACCTTCAATTACTATTGCTGAATCTTCATTTATTGCACCTTGATGAAACTGATTGGATCAATTAATTCAAACAGAGAGCTGACCAATGCTCCTGTCAATCTTATGCTTGGCACCAAGAAATTGAACCCCTATTGTTTTGTTCAGCCAATCTGATGCATTAATATAATCCTCAGGCTCTTTTGGCTTCGTTTGGAATGGCTTTTTTTTTCTATTTTTTAAAAACTTTTTAGTAAAAAAATAAAGTTTTTATATTATAAAACTACGTTAAGAATCAGTAAGAAAGTTGTCCCAAATGTAGCATTTATCTTATACTGAAAATAATAGAGATTTTACATTCATAGCATAGTTTTTATTTACATAGATTGCCAATAATGGGATAAATTATTTTGTGGAGATCAGATGCAGAATGTCGTATGGAGACCAATCAGAATACGTCATGTCAGCGGTATCGAGCCGCGATATTAAGCGGTATCGAGCATAGAGCTGACGTGTGCATTATGTTTGGTCTCCGGATAACGTTTGACATTCACACCGAATAATTAATCAAATACTGGATACGACATAAAATATTAATTTAAACATGATGTGAAAATTTCATATTAGGGATAGATTTATGTGTATTTATTTGGTATAACTTTTTTATTATTTTCTAAATCAGCTTTTTAGTATAAATTTTTTTATTATAATAATGTTTTAGAAATTTGTCCAAAATGAACCTTGACCACCACCACCACAACAACAACAACAACAACAACATCAAGTCTTTGTTCCACTACATGGGATCGGCTGCATGAATCTTTTTTCGTCATTGTGTCATGTTAAATGTAAAATTCTCATTTAAATCTAATAAAGAAAGATCATTTCTAATATTTTCTAACAAAGTCTTTTTAGGTCTACCTCTACCTTTCTTAACATGAGTCAAATCTAATACCTCAACTTTCCTAATCGAGTCATCGGAAGGCCTCCGTTTAATGTGACCAAACCATCTAAGGCGACTCTCTAATCTTGACCATGTGGATAAAAAATTGGGTCTCTATGAGTCAATTTAAAAATAATAATTTTATTATACAATTTCAAAAAAACATTTAAATTATATTAAAAATATGTTTTTATGGGTTATCGAGCTCATTAATTAGTCAATTAGTTATATGTTAAGCCTGATTGATACTTCGACTTAACTGTTTTGTGTTGATTGAGTTCGGATCGAGATTTTTGATATATATATCAAATAGGTAAAGTTAGTCGGTTATATTTTGACTCATTGTTCTTATTTTGGATTTCAAGCGACCTGTAAATTTAAAATAGTTTAATTAGAAACTCAATGATGTATTTTCAGTGAACAAGCCCAGGCCCACTGGGCTTGCATAATGAAATTACTAAAAGCGAAAAATTCGTCCTTTAATGGCCCACTCCTTCAATCATGCACCGTTGTGAAAGGCCCACAAGTCTTTGTCGTACGTCAAGATTGCTGTTTTTATAAATAGAGACAAAATAAGGGCCGGCACACATTTAATATTTTTTAATTTAATTATTTAAAAAAATTGAAACAGGTTAAATATGTTATATATATATATATATATATATATATATAACTCATTTACATGTGAAATTATAAAAAAAAGTAAATTCTTTGCATGATAAAGGCCTTAAATTTTGAAAAATTAGCAGAGAAATAAGAAGCAACTTTATATTACAAAAGTATGATATATATTATAATGATAATAAAAAAATCAAATATTGAAGAAGAGAATATTGTTTTCTCATCTGATGGGATTAGTGAATTCTAACTAATGATTTAATCCTCATTTGAGTGCATTTGAAAAATAGAGTAAATGAAATGGAGAAGGAAAAGAAATAGGAGAAGAAGAGTGAGGATCAATTTAATATGTTTGGTCTGAGCATGAAAGATAGGATTTTTGGCAAGTGTTCATGCCAAAACATTGTCGCAATAAAATAGTGTCGGTTAATCGATTGGAAAACCTAATTATTTAAATTTTTACCTGTGCATAATAATATATGTTATAATTGTAGCTAAAGTTATATTTTCATCCTCAGTAGATTAATATATAATAGTGGTTTGTTTTCTCACACACCAAAAAACAAGAATATTACTTAGCACAGTATCTAGTTACTTATTTTCGATCCAAAATATCAGTTGAATTTTTCGAGTCAGAATAGGATCTTAGCTATAGATAATCTTACTAAGTAGGAAGTCTATAATGTATTGTGCCTTTGATATAACGATAAAGACATTTGAGAATTTGAAAAAGATCATTGAGCAAATTATGCATATGCTAAAATATTTTATCTATAAAAAATGCAAAATCAATTTTGGTGATGGTTAGATACTACGATGAACCTATAATAAGCCTATATAATTATGGATTTGCAATAATTGCATCGAGCTCTACTCATGGGAAAGAGGTTTGTAAAAGAGAGGAGGTTGGACTGGCTTACTATTTTGCATACCAAAATGGCTTAAGAAATCTAATACATAGGTTGTTTGATGTAGGTGCAGTCTAATGGAAGTTAAAATTGGGTTGATGCAGGTAAATATTGACATGACTTTCAATTTAAGAAGTTAAAAATGTTGTTATAGATTTATAAGTTATTTATTGCGTAGTGTCATTTTCTATCAATAGGATATCATCAATATATATTAAAATTATATATAAAAATATTGCTAAGATTATGAAGTAAGAGGGAAAGATCATCATCTCCCCTCACAAAATTGAGTACATGAAGGTGTGAAGTCAATTTGGCAAATCACTATCGTGGTGCTTGTTTTAGATCATAAACAACCTTATTAATATGACACACATAATTTGGATATTGTGAATCTTGAAATGCTTGCAGCCACCACTTACATACAATCTTAGATAAATTGCTATATAAAAATGCATTTTATACATCTAATTGAAAGTAGACCAATGTACATTATGAGTAATTGCAATAAATTTTGAATGGTAAATAACTTAGCAAAATGATTGAAAAAGTCCAGCAATTAAGAGAAATCTAGTCCCCTAGCTTTCTAATATGAAAAGAAGAAGATAAACTAATTCTTTAAGAAATACCAATATCATGAATAGACCTCCCCATAAACCAAGGATCCCAATACAAAGAAAGAGTGCTGTTGGAAAAAATATTAAAATGAATTTTACTTTTAATCTCCCTAGCAATAGAAGAACTATTCTTCCAAAACACGGAAATAGAAAGTGACCAAGGATTCAAAAAAGAAATGTACTTAAACTTAATCCAAAATCCTTGAAGACCCATATCATTAATTATTCTCCAAATAAGAGAGCAGTTATAAGAAAAATTGAGCACTTCTGGATAAAAAATACAAAGCCCACCAACATCTCTAGGCTTACAAGCTTTATTCCAAGAAATGATATGAATCTTTATACTAGTAGGATCACCATGAAAAAGAAAATTAAAGCACACCTTCCTAATGAATTTAAAATAGTATTTTGGCATAGCAATTCCTCAGATCCAATAAGAAATAACATTAGAAATAGTAAAGTTTAGGAATTGAACCTACTAGTAAAAGAAATAAAGTTAGCTTCCCAACCAGTGAAGAGAATCATAATATAATTAAAAAGGGGTTGAAAATAAAACATTTTAAGATTCTTACCAAAAAGGGGAAAACCCAAATGTTTAATGGATATGAAGAAATTATAATTCCAAGAATAAAACTGATAGCCACTTCTAAATGATAATCTTTTGAAGTAACTAGAGAACTTTTATCCATATTAATAAACAGACCAGAGACAGAAGAGAAGTAATCTAGAATCTTATTAAGGTTATGAGCATTTCCTGATAAAGCTTTCCCAAAATGAGCAGGTCGTCCGTATAGAGAAGATGAGACATAGAATTATTTTTTCCTTAATCCCTTCAAAGCAATAAGTGTGAGAACAATCATCCAAGATATTAGAGAGGGCATCCATAATAATATAGAATAGATAAGGAGAAAGTGGGCAAACTTGCTGAAGACACGAATAAGGACTAAAAAATATGTACATAGAACCATTAAGAATAATAAAAAAATAAACATCCTCTATGTAACCTTTAATCTAAGAAATGAAAGTATTAGGAAAACCTTTTTGAGTCAGCCTAAAAAATAAAAAAAATTTACACACCAAATTGAAAGCCTTATGAATATTTAATTTGAAAGTCTGAATATGTAGTTGGACCTAAAGCAATTGTCCCAAGGCTAACCAAGAGTGGGGGGTGGTGGTGGTGGCGAATTGGTAATTTAAAAATCTCTTGGAAAGTTTGAAAACTGATTTAGGTTTTTAATCACAATGATAAAATTTTATAAAAATATTTTTAACCATAATAAGTAAATGTGTAGAAAATAAAGAACAGTAAAAGTTAAGATAAAGGAACACAAAATTTTATAGTGGATCGGTCCAATTAGAACTACATCCACTACCTGAAGACTCTCTCTTAAGGTATTGCATTATATCAAGGTGACTATTCTTTTGCTCCCATAGTAAGGCGGAGAAGCCCTTATAATTATTGCACATCTAGACCCAAGTACTGTGATTTTGATGATAACAAACATTATTATTCCTTGACTACAACCATTCATACATATCTATATTATGTACCCAACTCACTAACCTTTCAGGTCCATAAGTTCGCTTGAAGTTTCTATCAGCTCAAGATCAAGTAGACTAGGATTAAATTAGTATATATTTTTTATTTCAATGCATAAGGCTGTAAGTGAACCCTACATTCGACAAGCTACTCCTTACTCAGTTTGATTAAAGCTCATTTATGATAATTTAATTAACTAAACAAACAAACTTCAATAATATTTTAAATACTCAATTCTTAAATAAACAAGCTTGATCACTAATCTATTCAGCTCGTTTATAATCATGAACAACATCATTTAAAGCTCGTGAATAAGCTTGACATTAGGCTCGATAAGAAGCTCAATAAAAGCTCGATTCATGTACAAGAGACATTTCACATTTGTCCATATTTACTAGATTATTTATTTAAAATATCATAAATAAATTTATGATGAATCATAGATCACTTGTTCGTGAACGAGCTCATTTGGTATTTAAAAACAAATCACTAAATATGTTCATGAATATGCTTAGTTTAATTATTTGTTAGGAGGCTCGATAAAGTTCATTTGTTAAGTTAATGAACATATAGAAGTAGAGCTCATTTATAGTTCGTTAAGGCTTGTTTGTTTAAAGCTCGATAAGAACTAAATGAACTGAACATGAACCAAGCATGAACTTAACATGAACATAAATAATAAAGCATGAATTAAATATGAACCAAACTTGAACAAGATGATAATAAATGAACATAAATATGACTAATCACATACTTGGCTCAGCTTAGTTAGTTTGCAGAACTATTAATGCATTTTTTTATCTTTTCTTGAGTAAAGTATACTTTGGTGGATCTTGAAGCTAAGTAACATTGCACACACAAACTTAGGGGGAGAAATTTTGTGATTTAGTGTTTTTTATGTTTTTGATCATATTGTACATAATGACTTTATATCATCCTGGATGATTAGTCAAAAAATAAAACCCTAATTTGGGCATCTAGGTCATGTAAACTTGCTTAAGCAAATCATCCTAGATGATATTCCCATCGTCTTGGACGATATGCTCAAATTAAAGATACTTAACCATCAAACTCATTTAGGAAAGATTTTATTTTTAGAATTTTGTTCTAATCATCCAGGATGATCCCATATTATCCTAGAAGATTCATTACAATCATGCCTAAATTAGTTAAGTGATTTTAAGAAAATAATTAAGGTTAGATTAATTAATTATATTATTATGGTGGATTACAAGATTGTCCTGGATGATCTATATGAAAAACCTTAGTTCTCTCTTGAATCTCCTGGAGGTCCCAAACTATCTACTAGACGATAATCACTAGTTTTGAACTAATCATACAGGATGATCTAAGCATTATCTTAGAGGATTAGTTATATTTTAATATCATCCAAATTTATCTCTTGGATGTCCTAAACTATTTGTTGGACGATAATATATGATTTTGAACTAATTGTATGGGATGATATCCACATCATCCTGAATGATTAAAATAAACATTATGTTCTAATCGTACAATAGACCTAGATCATCCTGGTTAAAAGATCTAAATTATCTAATCGTACAGGATGATATGTTGATCGTCCTAGATGATCTTTGATGGCAAGTTGAAAATGAGAGAAATTTTTAAGGCCTTCTTTATAAGATCTCTTATTTGCTAATGAGAGGTTCTTTTGCTATTGTCCTGACCTGAGAGAGCTTAGAGAAGGAGAGGGAGAGCTACGGAGAGAGAGAGGGGATCTTGTGAGGGGGAGCTTATGAGGTGTTCAGAAAAGGTTGCTATAAGTAAGGATTCAAGTCATCTTCTTCAATCATCATCCCTAGTTTCTTGATGGCTCTAGGGAGTTCATCATCTGCCTAGATCATTGTTCTATTCCTACTCCAGGAGGAAGCAAAAGGAGTTGGGTCTTGCTTCAGGAGGAAGAAAAAGAATTTTTGGTTTTTTTCCTCATCGGATCGATGAAAAAGATTTTGTAGGCTTCTCCACCTTGGTATGGAAGAAAAAGGAGAGTTACTATAGTTTTAGTGAAATACATAGAGGATAGGCTCTAGGGATTGGATATAGGTCAAGTTTACCAAATCACTATAAAATCTGATGTATTCTTTCTATTTTATTCTGGCACTTTATTTTTTGTATTTTAATTTTTGTGGTTGATTATATGGTTAAAATCTCTTATATATTTTATTAATTGTTTTCACATCAAAGGTTAATTGTGTTTATTTTAAAATATTCAAAATGGTTTTAAAAAGATTTTTCTTTTTTTAAATAATTTTTAAAAACTACCAATTCACCCCCCTCTTGGTTAGCCTAGGGCTAGTTCATAAGGGCTTAACAATCCTAACGAACTTTCAATAATTACCTTCTCTTCCACCAATCCCAAGTTTAATAGAGTACCATCATCCTTTCTCACCCTCATGGTGATGGAAGAGAACCAGCAACCTTTTATACCCTCCTGGTGTCGCTAAAGTGCCAGCATCCTTTCATACTCTCTTGGTGTTAGTAGAGAACCGTCGTTTGTTTACACCCTCCTGGTGTCATCAAAGTATCAGATCTCCTTTTAAAATCTTCTTTCAAGAGTCTTTAAGAAAGTAGTAAAGAACTTCGAAGAACAAGTATGAGATCCTCACCGTTGGGTAACCTTGTGAATCCCCTCATAAATTCCTTTTAAGGGATCTCTCACTCATCAATCCCAAGACACTCTCCCAAACACTCTCCTAGTTTACTCTTAAAAGAAATTCATGGTAGGAGTTCTGTAGGCAGTCAATTTTTAGGACCTTATTTAGAAAGGACAAGAAAAACTACCTAGTAAACTAAAATTTTCAATTTGACTATCTTGGATCGTATAATATAATCATACTTTATATGTATGAATATTTTAAAAAATCATTGTACTATCTTCTATGAAATGATTTCATACTCTAGTTGTTGTATGTATAAAATAAAATTATACTATATGAATAGTATAAAATTGAATAAGTTCATCCGGTACGATTTCATATGAACCCATTTCATACTCTGATCGTCTCTACGAACCCCTCATCATATATTATGAAATGTTTTATTCAAATCATGATTCTTATGGTACAAACATGGATGAGCCCATTTCAAACTATGGATGTCATCTGTAAAATATTTATTTCATAAAGTATGAACAGTTCAAAAAATTTACATGTTCGTACGGGATGAACTGGTAAGTACCCATTTCATACTATGGACATCATTTGTTCGAAACTCATTTTATGTAGTATGATTAGTTTAGAAAATGTCAAGTTCATTTAGGATGAACTAGTATGTATCAATTTCATAGTGTGGACGTCATATCTACGAACCAATGTGTGTACAGTACAAATAGTTCAAGAAAAATATCTAAGAAATGATTCAATTAACACTTTTTGGAGGAATATAAAAGTCAAATCATCCAGTATAATTTAAGAATCATACATCACGATTAGTTTAAAAAATATAAGTTTTGACTCGCTCCCCCAGTGTGTGTGTGCACTATTTTCCAATTATAATCACACTATTTTAGACTCAAGAAAAATAAAAATACAGACTTCAATTACATGAAATCCTAATCTAATATATCTTGAAGTCTTCAATAATCTGGAGTATAATTTCCCTGAAACATTAGTACACACAAATAACACGAACATAAAAAAAAATGACACAAATAATTTTTTTCCAATATATGTTAGGAGAATCTTAATCAACACAATAATATTTTGGTATCATCAAAAACTGACATGAAATAAAAGCATATACTTAAAAACTAAGTCACAACAATCTCTCCTTTTTTTAAGATGACAAAATAATTATTATTTGAGTAAACAATTAAATCTATTTTTCTCCTAAGTTTCCCCTAAATAAATGACCAATTTAAAATAAAGGGTTTCTATGAAAATAAAAACATAAATAAAAAATTAAAAAGAAACAAAATAAAAACAAAAACAACATGAATAAAACATACACACACAAACACAATACATACAACACATACATCAACAAATATACATCAAATAATCAAAGACATCAAATAATAACTAATGACTCCCCCTTTTGACAACAATAAAAATGGAAGTACATAATGAAATGAAAAGTTTCTATAGATAAATCAAAGTAGTTGATAAAGAAGAAGATTTTAAACTAATTGTAATTACAAGAGTAACTTCCTATTGCTAAAAAGAAAAAAAATGAAATTTTAAATCAAATAACAACTAAGATAAGAAAATTCAACCAAGTTCACTATTCATTCTAGATAAATTAAATAAAAATGATTATTGCAAAAATGAAAAAAATAAAGATTAATTAATTACTAATTCAATAGTGAAGATGATTGTCGATTATATGGATTTAGACTAGAGATAGAATGATAACGGAAAGACAGTATGAATTTTTTAATTTGCGACATTGCTCATCTTTTCAATTGTTTGTGGCACAATTGTGCGTCTTTTCTACTTGGGCTTATTTTATTCTTCTTTTCACTTTGGAAATATTGCGTGCCTTTTCAATTTTTGCATGCTTTGTGCATTCTTTTTATTTTTATTTTTTTGTCTTTTCAATATCAATAATCTTAATTCAAAGTATAATAATAACAAAAAAAAAACACATTGAAAAAGAAAATAAAATAAATAAGAAATCTACTTTGCAATAATTATATATAAATAATACTTGTATATACTAACTGAAATTGATCTCCTAATCTACATCTAGTTATAATTTTAATTTAAATTTTAAAAGATTAAATCTTTCAAGGAAATTAATTTGTAGAATAAAATAATTCAAAATTCCATTCAAGAGATCAACCATAAATGATTTGTCTAAGGAAAAATAAACATTTCAAGAGTGAAATTTCAATGCATGTCAACATAATATTCCATCATTTCATTTATCATTTTAGAACACATACAAACACATATTTCCATTTAATATCATACCAAATAACATCATCCTAGAAATGCAAAAATAACAAATAAAATATTAAAAAATGAAATAATTAAAATCATAGGAAAACATCTCAACAATAAACACATAAACTCATCATAACTACATTGATGTTAACCGATTCAAATTGCCCTTGGATCCAACCCATATCCTCATTATATCTAGTATTATACTGATTCAAGTGATTCTCAATTTGATAAAAGCATTGATCAAAATGAGTTTCCATTCTATCGAAGCACTGGACTATCTCTTGGTAGAAATTCTAGTCAGGTCCATGTGTAGGTGTAGGTGTTGGAGCTGGGGCTCCTTTTTCTCCCTCAGAATTTTCTCCCTTTGAACTTTGATCATGAATAAAGAGTTCCCAAAAAGAGGCATCAGTGAAGAAAATGGGAAGTTCAGTGGGTGGATAAAGATGGATTAGGTTGTACTTTTTATCTAAGACATAGGAAACTAAGTATCCTAAAGCCACATTTGTCTTCCTTTTATTGTGAGAATGTCCAATATCAGAAAGTTTTTATATGTAATCCATGATAAGTTGGGCTTCATCAAAAGGAGTTTTAGTCATAATCAAGTAAGTGATAGTGGACAAAAGAGGAGTAAAGTCTATGCATTTACTTGCTTTGAGAATGATAGAGGTTCTTAAGACATGCTGGATAATATGGGAATTTTGATTAAGATTGTATACAAGAGATAGATGGCTAACTTGGGCAATACCTTTAAGAGTTTGATTTATTTATTACCAGTCAAAATCAACTATAGAGGTTCAAGTGTGTGCTCTAAATCCTTGGGTTCTTAGGTGAAGGAAGTTACCTAGATATTCCTTAGTGATCTCTACACGCTGCTTAAAGACAAAAGAGGTAATCATAGTGTCATCTTGGTTTACCTTCATATTTTCAAGGAAGATTTGGAAGTTTTCATGATGGTAGGCATAAATCAGGGTAAGGATGAAGGAAAACTAGGTTGAGGCAAATAGGGGAATGATAAAAAAAAATTGATATCACTCTGAATGAGAAGTCAGGAAGGGATAATTTTGGTAACAAAATACCTATCAAAGGTTTCCTTATTCTCTTTGGAACGAAAGTTGCATCCCTGTCGGATCTAGAGGTTGAGCCCTTAGAAGTGCTAGTTCATTTGCTACTGTTTGCCATTCCTAAGATTTGGACACGATAAGGTTTGGAAACAAATGAGAAAGTGAATAAGAAACTTATCTAAGACTCTTCTATTTAAAGAAAAACAACCTATAGTACATTAAAAAATATGGATCATATGCACGATTCCAAAATCATACATGACAAAAAAAGTTTCGTACATATGATCAGAAATGGTAAAAACTAAAATAGCTTTTTGTAAAACGCCATTTCCTAGGTGTTATTTCTTACAAAGTTTTTGACCAACTGATCATATAGACGAATACCTGTTAATTCGGGACAATCAAAAAATTAAAGATCATTTTATGACTGTTAGGTTCGTCAACAAGAAAAATTGATAATAGGATCATACAGACAAAATGCGATTTCATATATACGATCTAACAAAAAAAATTGAATGTTTGTAAAACTATCCCCAATAGTACAGACGAAATAACATAATTCATACAGATGATGATTACATCGTGTATTAAAAAATTCAATAAAATACTCAGTTTTGTGTGCTCAACTCAAGAAACCACCATGTACATGCTATATAAATCGTATAGTAAGAAAAATTTTTGTACAGTACAAAAAAAAAACACTTAAAATAAGACATAATAAATATAAAAACTTTTCAAAACCAAGCACTTAAGATCCTATGACATGATACCAGTAAAACTAAAAATATAAAGCACAAAACTAATGAAAGAAAAATAAATAAAAAGTAAACAAAACAAAATAAAAACAAATAAAGAAAATAAACAAACACATATTAAGAACAAATCAAGTTTGTTTAAGATTACCCGAAATGGCTAACTCTCGTGCTCTGGAAATTCTGAGTGCAATCTTGGTAATCTATGTTCCTCTTTGTGATTTCCTCTGTAGCTTTCAGATCTTGCATTTGATTTCAATTTTATGGCCTCAATCTTCTCTTCCTCTGAGGCCTTGATGCCTTAGGTCGTGCTCCGCTCCTGATGGAGGCGGGTCCATCCTCTGCAGTACCTGATGCTTGGGGTGTTCCACCATCAACACCGATTGCTCACTCAAAAGGTTTGTTGAATAATGGTGAATCTGGTTCTAGGTCTTATTAATTCTGTGATATGTTGGCAGGTTCTTCCTCCACGAAGGATCCTACCTTCTCATTCACTAAATTGGTGGTAAGAGGCTATCATGCGATTTTGATGTGCGATGATGACATCATCAAACTTGCTTATCCTTATCAGTTTACACTTATGGGTCAGTTCTCTGTTCGTCGGCAGAACCTTGATGAAATAAGAATTTTTTTTTTGGAAGTTGAAATTATCTGGTAACTTCTTTATCGGTTTGCTTGATGCAAGACATGTTTCTATTTAGTTATCCAATGATTATGATTATAGTATGGTATTTTCTAGGAAAGCTTACTACATTCTAAACTATTAAATGAGATTTTATTTAAATGGACTCTATTTTTTTATGTTAAAGAAGAATGTCCTATTATTCTGATATGGATTTTATTTCCTAATTTATGTTTATATTTTTTTAACTCTCATGTTCTTCATTCTTTTGGTTCTATCTTTGGTAGATTACTCCAAACGGATCAAGCCATCGCCTCTATTTTGAGGCCTTTGATTGCTCGGATACTAATTGAGCTTGATATCACCAAGAAGCATCCTAAAGAGGTTTGGGTTTGTTCGAAAAAGGCTGTGTATTTACTAAAAGTTATGTTTGAAAAGGTTTCATATTTTTGTTTACATTATAAAATTCATGTGCATTCGAGTAATGATTTCTTTGTTTCTCACCCAAAACTTAAGAAGAACAAAAAGATCTCCAAAACTATGGTTGAACTAATCGATGGTGAATCGGTTGTGCAGGCAGGTCTTATTATTCAGAAAGATAAGAGTCATACCTTATAATTGGAAGATTCTAAAGCTTGTGAAGATGACATAGAGATTGGTCCTTTAGATGTTTCCTTTATGAAGGAGGATTTATTGGAAAAGGCTAACAAAGACAGTGAAAATTATATGAATAGTGATAAAGAAGAGGAACATAACATAGAGTATGTTGATGAGAATGATGTTGAGGACAAAAGTGAGGATAGGCTGCATACTACTGTATTGGTTGTAAATCAAGGGATGGAGGAAAACATTGAGAAGTCCTTATGTCTTGAAAATGATGAAATTGAATTTGTTGATAATCAAGCTGTTGAGGAGAAATGTGGAAGCGGATGTAAACTTAATCAGATTAACCATCTATTAAATGATGAGGAAAATAAAGAGGGTTTGAAGGAAGGGGAAGTTGGATCCCTTGAAATCTTTTCTCCTAATATTAGTCTAAAGAAATCCATTATCAACTCTATGTCATCTCCAAATGGGAAAGCTGATATTTTTGAGGAAGGTAATGCTTCTTCTTCAAAAAGAAGGTAAGAATAAAAAAACCAATTCGAGTAATACCTCTAGGGTCACTAGAGCTTCTAATCAATCTATTAATGGTTAAAGCTCTTGTGTGGAATATTAGGGGTGTGGGTAATTCTCTATCTAAGGATAGAGTTAAGAATCTTTATAAAATTTATAATATTCACCTTCTTATTTTGATTGAACCCTTGATTGCTGCTAGAAAGTTGGATTCTGTTCACATTAAATTGGGTTTATATTTTGCTTTTGGCAATTGTACTAATAAAAGTTGGATTTTATGGAAACGCTTTATTACTTTAGATGTTATTATGGATTTTCTTCAAGTGATTCATACTAATATTTCTTTCAATGAAGTTTCTTCCTATGCTTCTTTTATTTATGTAGCTTGTGCTAGATCAGGGAGAAAGGTTTTTTGGGAGCAACTTGTTGATTTTTCATCATCTATTAATGGCCCTTGGTTTGTTGGTGGTGATTTTAATTGTATTACTAATGTAGTTGAAAGAGTTAGAGGTAGACCTTCTAAATTTCATGCTATGGAAGATTTCAATGATATGATTATGAACAGTAATTTGCATGACATTAATTTTTTTGGAAATCATTTTACCTGGAATAAGGATACTATGTGGCAAAGATTAGATCGCATCCTCTTTAATAACTACGAGATTTCCTCTTTTATGAACACTCATATTGAGCATTTAACCTATACTTTATTTGATCACTCCCCTCTTTTATTATACTAGTAATAATTTTCAACCTTTGAGATTTCGAAACATATGGCTTCTTGATAATAATTTCTTACAAAAGCTTATGATAACCTTAATTGGGAATTTCTTTATATCATTTTAATATTGTTTAGATTGAATTTGTATTTCATTAATCTTATTAAAATAACATTGAGTTTTGTTGTTTCTCTGCTATTATTAATGGTATGTCTCATGGTTTTTTCAAATCCTCTTATGGTTTAAGACAAGGAGATCCTTTATCTCCTAGCTTCTTTGTTATTGATGTGGATTCTTATATCGCGATATTAACAATCTTTTAGAATTCACCCCACTCTGCATTATAAAATGGGTGGTGGACTCCCCATCACCCATTTGAGCTTTACAGATGACTTCATTATTTTCTCTAATGGTTCTATTAAAATGATGTATATTCTCTTTAAATTTCATAATTCCTTTCAGCATGCTAGTGGCTTAATTATTAACTCATCTAAGAGTTATTTTATTCTTGCTAAATCTATTTTCCCTAATCGGATTCATATCATTCAAAGAAAATTTGGTTTGATTAAGAAACTCCTACTGCTAAAGTATTTGGGTATGCCTCTCTATAAGGGTAAGAAATATTCTCATTTATTTGATGATATTTTATCTAGTATTCATAAGAAGCTTTCTTCTTAGGCTTTTAATTTTATCTCGTACGAAGGTAGGCTTTTTCTTATTAAACATGTTTTGTGTTCTATTCCAATATATTTGTTTCATACTTTGAGCCTGATATTAAATGTTTGTTGTAGAATGGAGACTTTATTTATTAAATTTCTCTGGGGTTCTAAAGTTGGTAATCGCTCTACTTTTTGGGGCTATTGGAGGAATTGTTCGGAGGCTATGGATGAGGGAAAATTAGGTTTTTGTTGCAACTCAAGCTTATGAGTTTATGTTTTTTATGATAAAAAATATTATGGCTCACATTCTATTATCTACTTATATTTTTACAATATATGTTTGTTTGTGTATATACTAACATTTCAAGAATACCATGCAACATCAAACAAAGAAGATCAAGTCTTGTAAGGGTGTATGCTTGCTTGGTGACCATGCACACACACACTCAAGGGAGTTAGATCTAGTCAAATCCAGAAGATCAAGTTTTGAACTAATCGTATTG